>NW_007727375.1:333082-348229 GCF_000696425.1 Galeopterus variegatus | reverse complement strand
TAGGGCACGGGACGAGGCCCGAGGCTGGTCGGCGCGGCGCTGCCGGGCCTTACCTGAGTTGAGGGTGTGAACCGGCGGCGGCGGAGCGGAGAGGGCGAGGGGCCTGTGCTCGCGGGCTGGACGCGGTCTCGGCGGTGGCTGCGCGTCGCGCCGCCGGGTTTTATAGGGCGCCACCGCGGCCGCTCGAGCCATAAAAGGCAACTTTCGGAATAGCAAGCGCTGATTGGCCCCGCGCCGCTCACTCACCGGCCTTGCCGCACAGTGCAGCATTTTTTTACCCCCTCTCCCCTCCTTTTGCAAAAAAAAAAAAAAAGCTAGAGAGCGAGAGCGAGATTGAGGAAGAGGAGGAGGGAGAGAGTTTTGGTGTTGGCCATCCTTGGGTGCTCAGCTTATGGGCCGGGGTTGCGTGCCGTGGCCCCCGCCCCACTGGGCTGTTCTCGGTCCGGTCCCGCGTGGCCAGCCTGGACCCAGCCTGCCCTTCTCTTCTCTTGTGTCCCGCCACCCAGCCTGGGACCCTGTGGGTGTGGATGTCGTTTGAGCAGTGGGGGCCCGAGTGGGCCAGCGTCAGTACAGATGCCAGAGACACTGGTTGCTATGGGCTCAAGTTCAGAGGAGCCTTCCTGGGGCATGGAGTTGGTCAGAGAGTCACTCCCCCTTGCCAGCCTTAGCTCAACTGTGCAGAAAGCCTACCTGGGAGCCTCTGGCTGGGGGCTCAGCCTGCTAAGTGTGTGGGAGGGTTACTACTCAGACCTGGGGCTAAGGAGTAAAGTGTAGTGTTGGGAGAGTAAAGGGGGCTTAGTGCCACAGGGCCACACTGTCCTGTGGACAGGTCAGGCCCCAGAGACCCAGTGGCTGGAGGCAGCCTGTGAGGAAAGCGGCAAACCTCCCCTGCCACAGGCCTGGGAAGAGATTGGGCTCTACAGAGCAGGGAAGCCCTTCCTGTGGGGCCAGGCTGCTTTTGAGGGCTGCCTGGTCACACTCAGCCAAGGCCAGGCCCGCGCCATTAGCTAGTGACCCAGGCAGCTGCCAGGTACTGCTGGGCTAAGGCTGGCTCCACACAGCTCTGGGCCTGGGGCCCACCATCCGTTGTCTGTCTGTCATGTGTAGCCACAGCTGAACTGCCCTGCTGGACCATCTGGAGGCTGCCAGGGACTCTGGGGAATGACATTCAATGTGTTAGAGAGAAGTTGGGGGGCGGGGCCGGGAACTCAAAGCCAGCAAGAGAAGATCTTCTAGTCACCATTCTTGCCCTGGGTCTGTCCACCTAATATCAGGCGACACCTGGGTGCCCAGGAGTATTCTGCTCCAGGAGCTGCCTGTCTGGCAGGAAAGCAGAGCCCACACCCAGATGGTGGCCACACAATGATCAGGGGCCGTGGGATCCCATAGGGGCATCTGGCTCAACCTAGAGGAAGATGTGTCTCCTTGGCAGTGACAAGAAACTGGATTTTAATATGAAGAAAAATGGGAAGGTTGGTCCAAGTGGGCACTGGTCCAAGGGGCACTGGCCTGTCACCACTGGTCTATCTCCATGCATACCAGACCTGCCCAGGGCTTTGTGGCACATAGTAGGTGCTCACTGAGCATGTGCTGAAACTGGTGAATGATTAGTCCATATATGGATGAGGAACTTGTGGCCAGGAAAGAGGCAGCTTGGTCCAGCTCACCATCCGAGGCTGGTGGCGGGGCACTTCGAAGTTTTCAGAGACCACACCGGGTGGGAAAGGGTGACCACCCGACACACAGCAGAGGCCCTAGGCTCAGAGCCACGTGCTAGCATTCCCAGCGAACTGCCAGAGACTTGCTGAAGCCCCCCCACCCCGCCAACAGCCCTGGGCCTGAGCAAATTTTCCCAGCCCATCTACTCCCTGCCTCCGGGGGATGGGACTGCCCTGTCCCTGGCTTTGTATCTCTCCATTGTGGGCGTCTTGCCAGCTGCCTCTGGACCTGCCAACCCTGCAATTCACCGGGCTGGGGCATGGGGGCGGGGTGACCCTTACTGCTGCCTGTTGATGAGGGCTGCTTCTGGCGGTTCACTGAAGCTGGCTGGGTGCTGGGGAGGATGGAAGGCTCTCAGGTGGCTCCAGGCAGCTGCATGGGGTGGGGAGCAGACCTGATCCCCAAGTGGGACCTGTGCTGCCACTTTGCACCTTCTCAACCAGGGGCTGGCCAAGGGGCAGGAGCTCCAGCCCCACCCGACTTCAAGATGGAGCACTCCTGGGCTGTCCTACAGTTTGCGGTTCTCTGCACCAGCCAGTTCCTGGTGCTCTCCTACCCTTCACGGTCAATACCAGAAAGCCTTCCTTGGGAGAGCCCTTTAGCTTCTGCAACACACACCTTCCTCCCCACTTCAGGCCAAGGCGCTGGGCCGACATTGATAACTTGGCTTCTCCCACCAGGCTGCAAGCCCCTAGAGGGTCTCCGTCACCCCCACTTCAGGGCTCTGCTCCATTAAAGGAATAAGTGACTGCCTGGGTGTCCTCAGCCCTCAGGAAGGACTCTGAGGAGATGGTGACTTGGGGGAGGGGTTGCTGGGCAGCAAGCCTGGGGTGGGGGTGGGGAGGAGCCAAAGAGAGAAAGCAAGCAGGCACCCAGAAAAGAGGAAGTGGAGCAGGGGTGTAGGGGGAGGGGCCGGCGGGAGAGGAAGTGAACAGGTTCTTCTAAGCTTGGGAACTCTGCCCTTGCAGGAAGTGTTCAGAGCTGTCACTTGTGCAGGCTCAGGGCCACAGGGAGCCCTTGGCCGAGCTCAGCCAATGGGACTCCACCTGCCTTTCTGGTACTTTTTGTTTCTGTCCCAGACTTTGCTTCCCATTCCACCCACCCCCACCCTGCAAGGCCTCCAGACAAGGAGACATTTACAGTCCATACCAAAAGACCCCTCCCTGGCCCTCTTCCACAAAAAAACCACCCAGCCACCTTGCCCTGGGCATTCCAGCCCCTTGGCTAAGCTCCTGGAGGAACCCCAATCTCCATTTTTCAGAGGAAGAAACTGAGAAGGGGAGAAGTCCCCTTCTGTGCTGGAGTCAGCTCACTCAGTGAGGGGTGACTGGATGAATGAGGCTGACTGAATCATTCCAGAAAACGTACCCCCTTTTCACAAATGACGAATGGAGGCAGGATTGGTGAGGCGCCCAGGGCTGCGATCCAGGGTGGAAGCCTCTAGGTTCAGGGCCCCTGCAGTGGCAGCCCAGCCTCCCACCTCCCGCCGCCCCTCCCTGGACAAAGGGTTCCCCGGGATGTCCCCAGGGACTGGGTCCAAAGGCCTTTCCAAAGTCTGAATTCTTGGACCCAACCTCCCTCTTTGGCACTTATCTCTGGAGGCCCAGAGGGGACAGGCACCAGCCCTCTCTGTCACACAGCAACAGTCCTGAGGACTTCGTACGTCTGTTCTGCCCCCACCCCCCGACCCCCATTCTCCTCCCTGCTTCCAAGATGGTCCTGGGCCCCTCTGAGCGTCTGGATTCCTGAGGACCTGTGCAAGGAATCCCTCCTTGGACTCATTGGAGCCAGCCTCCAGGGCCAGCTTCAGGCTGCCCTCTCCAGGAAGCCTGCCATGACTTCCGCCCTCTTCTACTATAATAGCAGTAGTTTTCCCGCTTAGAGAGGGAAAGTGATCCGGCCAGGATCACCCAGCTGGGGTGCAGCCAGGAGCTGAACTTGAAGGACCTTTCCTCTGGACCAGCTCCTAGATTAGGCAGCTCCTGCATCCAACACACTGTCGCCGACCCACCAGGCATGTTTCCAGAGTTTACCGGGTGCTGTTCTGAGCATGGGGAAAGCAACCTGAATAAGACAAGCATGATTCTCAAGATCTCAAACAAGAGAGAAAAAGAGCCAGTTCAATGGCGCCAGGAAGGAAAACAACAGGTTTCCTCAAGATGCTTCTGAACAGGCAATCAGGGAGGGCTCCTCTGAGAAGGTGACCACCAGCTGATCAGGGCCATGGTCCCTGGCTATGCCAGCAATCACCAGGAAGCCTCCACCAGCTCAACCTGCCCAAGGCCTCCCCTGCGCCTGACAGAGTCATCTGGCCGAGGGGGATCCCTACCCTGGAGGAACTGGGAACTTCTGACACTTCTTGGAAGAGTTTTTAAAAATCCTTAAAAACTACCCTCTGTCTCCCACTCCCCAAGGTACCCAAAGAAACTGCCCAGCCTTCCTGGGGAGTTCCCAGACTTATTTGATTGAATTACTCAGAAAAAGAAAATAGGGTTGCCTGGACTTCCCCCTACACACACGCCAGCCAAGCCCTTTCTTCTCACCTGTGGGCCCCTCTGCTGGTAGGGCAAACTGTCCCCCCTTTTCAGAAGAGAAACTGAGGCAAGCCCAAGAGACCCCAAGTGCTGAGAGGGAGCAGATCCTTTGGGGCCTGAAGACCCTTCCAAGCAGCCTGGGGGCTGTGGGGCGGTTGGGGGCATCCTGCTCATCACCTGGGCCACAACAACTTGCCTGGAGTGGGTGGTGAGCCACCCATGGTCACCTAGAGGCCAAAGCAGCCCTGGGGACTCTGGGCTGCCATCATCCAGACAGGGGCCTGAGAAGGTAGGTGACAGGTCGGACGAAGTGGGGTGGGGGTCAGCAGCAACTTCAAGTTCAGGTCAAGCAGGATTCCAGAGGCTCCTGGCCATGCTGGCCCTGACACCCGGGGTGTTGGAAAACACACCCAGAGGAAAGTTGCACAGACTGGAGGGCATGTCACACACTGTGCCCCAGGCTGTGGCTTCACTGCCCTGGGTCTCTCTCCCTGGGCTTTGAAAGGAGACAGGGGGACATCCAGGTAGCTGGCCAGGAGCAGTTGGTGAAGTGGGGTCTGAAGTCGAGGCCCTGGGGGGGCTCATCCCCTTCCTGGCTGGGTGGGCTTATCTCTAACACTTTCCTGCTTGGCCCAGGAGACTTAGAAATACCCCTTGGAGGTGGGGAGTGGAGGTAGAGGAGGAGCACCCCTCCTGGGGGGGACTGAGGAAGTGAAAGGGGGAAGGGAGTCGGTGGGAAGGTACAAGGTGGGTGGGGCAGCAGCTGACTCAGAGGCCACTGGCTCAGCTGCCTGGGGGCTCAGCCTGCCCTTCCTGGCCTCCCCCTTCCACGAGGAGAGGGGAAGGCAGACGCCCTGAAGGCCTACGGTGTGCTGGGCGCATGCTACAGAGAATGCTCACCACACCCCTGCCGGCTGAGTGGGAATCTCCCCATTTCTCAGATGAGCAAACCAAGGCTAGTAAGGATGAGAGATTTGGCCCTGCAGTTAATAACACAGTTATTGCCAGAATGTACCGGAACCTAGGCATCCAGGGCCTGGCACAGGGCCGAGGTCTAGGAGAGCCTGGAAGGGGCCCACTGAGTCCTTCAGCCTCCATGTCAGCACTGTTCTCAGACCTATGTTCCAGATGGAAAAACTGAGGCTCAGAGTGGCCAGTGGGCCGTGGCTACCCTCTCCACCCAGCCTGGCATGGGGAGCACACGGGGCTCCACATGGGGCACTTCTCAACTAGTATTCCTCGAGCCATGGGGCCTGGGGCCCGTCCAAGTGGAAATTGGATCGGTCACAGCCACGTAGCCGCGTAACCAGGCCCTCCTCAGCTGCAAATCTCTGCCATCGATGGGCTGGCTGGGAACCTGAGCTGGCCCATGGAGATGGGGCATGGCTCCGCTGCCTGGGCTTCCTGATGTCTCCCCCATAGCTAGACCTGTGCCAGCTGCTGGGGACACGAGGGGAACCCACCCCCGCACCCCGGCATGCACTCTCCCCTGGGAACACAGAGCCGTACAGTCCTGATTCGGTTCTGGTTCTGAGTGAGCCCAGAAAAGGCCCCAAACCCAGCCTCAGGTCAGGGAAGAGTCTCAGAGGCCCCATGGGCTTGGGCTTTGATGGATCAGGCAGTGGGAAGGGGTTTCCCTTGGCACGTTTGCTGCTGTTGGGGGGCATGGGCAGCCACCCGGGCTCCTCAGCCCACCATGAGGGGTCCCTGATTGCTCTATTTCCCAGGTTTCCAGCGAGTAATTTTGGCTGTATAATTAAGTCACCTGGACTCGCTGCTAGCCAGAGAGCACTAAGACTGGGGTGACCAGGGCCCAATTTTGGGACCCCCATACATTTGCCCCTGGGCCTACCAAGTCTGCTCAGACATATAGCAGTGGAGGTGACAGTGATAAGGGGCACACAGATGTTGCTGAAGATGTGACCCAGGATGCAGCTAGAGGGCGGGTCCAGGCCCAGGTAGGATTTAGCAGTAAGCCAGCTGAACACAGGGTCAGGGCCGGTTTCTGTGCCCATTTAGCAAAGCCAGAGTGAAGAGAGCCCAGCACTGCCGGGACGCCCCAGGAATGGATGTAGCATCCTCAGTCTTTCCTTCTCCGAGTCACTTTCAGGCTTTGTGTTAAGTAGAATTCAGCTCTGCCAATCACCCACTGGATGTCCTTGGAAAGTGATTCAACATCTCTGAGCCTGCAAGGGTCCGCAAGACCCCGTGTGGATGGCACTGTCTAGAAAGGCCTTCCTGACCTTTCAGCAACTTGTCATAGACATACTGGAAGCTGGTCACCACCTGCCTACTTACCAAAAGAGGAAACCAAGGCCCAGAGATGTGCAGAGGCTGACCCAGTGTCACACAGCACACATGGCAAGCCAGAGTCCAGGCCTGGAGGGCTGGGGGTGAGCAGTTTGTTTGCTGCTGGGATGGCGAGGACAATGCTGAGTCTTCTGCTGGGAGGGCCAGGCTGGCCTGCCCAGGTTGGGTGCAGGATCCCGCTCTCCACTGTCAAGAGGGATGGTGGCTCTAAACGTAACCTGAGAGGCTTGTATGGCTCCCCTCCTCACGGCTGGCTCCCCCCCACCCCGGGGGGTAGAAGCTGCCCTCCTTGGCCTGGAATCTGGCCACACCCAACCCTGCCTACTAGAAGAGACTCATCCCTCATCCCTCCCCAAGTCTGATGGACTCACAGGTCCCACAAAGGGCCAGGCTCAGCTGGTGGTCTTGCCTCTGCAAATCTGCACACTCTGTTCCACTACCTGCAACACTGTTCCCTGGTCACCTTGGATGCTGGACACCTGCAGTATCTCCTTCAAGAAGCCCTCCCTGACCTCCGCCTTCTGCCGTCAGGTATTCAACTAAATATTCCCTGCCTCTGCTGGGCACCCAACCCTGTGCTGGGTGCAGGGGACTCCATGCAGAACTGGTCTCACCCAGTTCTGTTCCTTTCAGAGGCTGGGAGCAGGGCTGGCCAGTTAGCTCAGTTGGTTAGAGCAAGGTGTTATAACACCAAGGCCAAGGGTTCATATCCCCTTGCCAGCCAGCCACCAAAACAAAACAAAACAAAACAGAGTCTGGGTGTCTCCCTACCTGCCTCGGAGCTCACAGGGCCCCTGCAGACGGGGCCCTGGAGGGAAGAGCCCTGGCTTGTTCGCCTTGGTGGGTCCTGCACACAGTAGGCGGCCAGGATCATAGAAGTGGATGGAAAGTTAGGAGTCTCCAGACCTGTTATTTCCCCTACTGAGGAAACAGCCCAGCCACTTGGTGGCCTCGTGCAAGTTGCTGACCCTCTTGGCACTGGTGTCCTTGCCTACCTCGCAGAGCTGTAGGGAGGAACAAGAGATTAAACATAAATGCTCAGGGCCGGCCCCGTGGCGCACTCGGGAGAGTGCGGTGCTGGGAGCCCAGCGACGCTCCCGCCGCGGGTTCGGATCCTATGTAGGACTGGCCAGTGTGCTCACTGGCTGAGCGTGGTGCAGGCGACACCACACCAAGGGTTGCGATCCCCTTACCGGTCACAAAAAAAAAAAAAAAAAAAAAAAAAAAAAAACCATAAATGCTCAGGCTGGGCCTGCCCAGAGCAAGTACGGGATGGCCACACACTAGTGACTTTGGACCAGGCACTCATGGGCCCTGGAGCCACCTCTCCATTGGTTGGTCCCCTCCACCCTGGGCCAACTCAGGGAATTAGAGGAGAGAAGTATTGGGGAACAAGACTCCCCTGCTTCCTGATTTCTTTCCAGAGAGTCAGGGCTCCCCCAAGTCAGAGGAACAGGTATCATGGCTCAGATAGATGTGTGGCCTGGGAGTCCGCTGACAGTATCTGCCCCAGGTCACCCAGCTTTGGGACTGAGTCACCCAGTTCTGCACCACCACTCAATGCCTGCACTTGGCATCCCGAAGGGGAAGGAAACCTCCTGTCCATCAGGAGGGGCCTCCTCATAAGCAGTGATCCCCACAGGAACACTCCATCTGTTGGATATTCAAGCTGTGGGGTTCTACATGGGGGAGCCCCTTGTCAGGTGGAGAAAAGCTAGTGTCAGAGCAATTCTTAGGGTGTGTGGTGGATGCTGTGCTGTGCCACCTGCATGCCCAGCCAGTATGGGCCTTGTCCCAGCTGCCGGGGGGCTGGCAGCAGACAGCCCTTAGCTGCCAGGCCCTGAGCTGCAGAGGGCCACCTGGAGGGCAGCCACCTCCAACAGCTACTAGATGCAGAAATACAGAGCTCCAGACACCTCAGCCCAATGCCAGACACCTCTGAAGAGCCTGCTAGCTCCAGAGCTCCCAAAGGGGTCAGCCAAGGGTGCCACCAAGCCTGCATCACAGCTCGACCTCTGTTGGCCCCGAGTTCACTTCTGAATATACATCCTGCTCACTAAACTCCACCTCTGTGACTGCTTCCTGGGGAGTTTCACTTGCAACACATGTGACCACTCCCCCCACAAATTAGCTCCTCTTATTGGTTGACATGCAGAGTTGGGGAGGGCCAGTATGAGGAGGAGAGGCAGGGGACTCCACCTTTTCCTTTATGTCCCTCTGGATTGTTTTTTCACAAGAGAATATTGCAGCATTGCGCAACAAGGAAAGGAGAAAATAAGGGTGGTGGGAATGAACAGAAGACTGGAACAAGTACTTTAAACGAGAGGGTGTCCAACTCGCCAGTATGCATAAAAACATGCTCAACATATGAGTCATCTGGGAAATGCAAATTAAAGCCACACTGAGATACCACCTTACACCCACCGGAATGGATAGAATGAAAAAGACTGACAATACCAAGTGTTGGTGAGGATGTGGGGCAACTGGAACTTCCAAACACAGGTGGCAGGAGTGTCCTTTCCACAACCACTTTGGAAAACTGTTTATAATATTCTTAAAGCATGATCTAGCAATTCCACTCCAAGGTATTTATCCAAGGACTGGCCTGTTAGCTCAGTTGGTTACTACATGCTGCTGATAACACCAAGGCCCAGGGTTCAATCCCTGTACCAGCCAGCTGCCAAAGAAAACAAAACAAAACAAGGTATTTATCCCAGAAAAATTAGTTTACACGTCCAGAAAAGACACGTACAAGAATGTTCCAGGACTGGCCGATTAGCTCAGTTGGTTAGAGCACAGAGTTATAACACCAAGGTCAAGGCTTCAGATCCTCATACCAGGCAGCTGCCAAAAAAAAAAAAAAAAAAAAAAAAAAAAAAATCAAGAATGTTCTTATATATCCATAATAGCTCCCTAACTCAAAACAGCCCAAATGCACATCAACAGTTCATACACTGCAATAAACCACCGATGTATGCAACACCATTACTCTCAGAACACAATGTTGAGCAAAAGAAGCCAGATACAAAAGAAAAATTCTGTACGATTCTATTTTCATAGTGTTTAAGGATAGGGGAGTTAATTTATGCTGGCAGATGTGGGTGCTGAATACGTGTGTGTGTGTGTGTTTAGTCTGTGGCGATTCATGGAGCTGCACACCAATGATGTGTGCACTTTCCCAAGATGGTGGCTGGTTTCAGAGTGTGGCTCACCCCTGCCAGCCTCTCCACACTCCGTACACACTCACCTTCTCTAGTCCTTAGAGCACTGAACTCCTGCCTGCCACAGGGCCTTTGCACTTGCTGTTCTTGCTGTCTGTAATGGACCCCTGCACACACCCTTCTTGCCTCTTTAAATCCTGCTTATCCTTCAGGGCTTAGTGTTTTGTTTTGTTTTTATAAGATGACCGGTAAGGGGATCTCAACCCTTGGCTTGGTGTTGTCAGCACCATGCTCAGCCAGTGAGCAAACCGGCCATCCCTATATGGGATCCAAACGCGTGGCCTTGGTGTTATCAGCACCACACTCTCCCGAGTGAGCCACAGGCCGGCCCCAGGGCTTAGTGTTAACATCACCTCCTCCAGGAAGTCCTCCCTGATCCCCAGACCAGGTCAGGGCTCTTGTAGCTCCTATGCTTCTTTGTCATACTCTTTACAGCTGATAATTACATGTATCTGGGTGATTACAGGTTTACTCTCTCCCTCACTGCTCCACGGACAGGAATCACATCTGTTTGGATCACTTTGGGATCCCCAGCTAATGGTATGTAGTTAGCACTCAGTAAACTCAGCTCCTACTTGCAGATGGAAGGAAGGAAGGAACTGTAGACCCAGTTCTATATCAGAAGGGATGCGGCAGCAGGAAAGGATGTGTTGTCTCTCTCGAGAGTGAGCATCCTGGCCTAGGAGGGTGTCCCAGGAGGGTGTGGGCACAACCCTGGCAGGAATGGTGTCCTGGGACTGCCAAAGCTGATGAGGAACAGGATTAGGGAGGAAAGGGCTGGGTCAGGTCAGGGCTCACACCTTCCAACGGATGTTGGCGGGTGGGGAGAAAGGGAGGGTGGTGGGTGTCACGGGAAGTCCTCAGGTCTCTGGGCTGAAGCTGACTCACTCAGTTTCTGATAATGCTAACGCGTCAGACTCCAGCGTGTTCTCCAGAGGCCTCCAGGGGAAACAATGACTGTCTGATATCCTGAACATGTGAGGGGCTGACCTGGGGGACGTGGCCAACCCATCCTGGGAGATTGGCACACAGCTTTCCAGAGGAGGGGCTTTTGGGCTGGGCCTTGAAGTCTGAATAGGAGTCCATCAAAGAGACAACGTAGAAAGGGCTTGACAGGAGGTATGTTGGGGGGACTGCAAGTATCTGATGTGGCTGGGCACTTTGAGGAGTATCTAAAAAGACCTGGGCGGGTAGGTCTGGGCTAACACCACTTCTGTTCTGGCCAACACCCAGTAGAGGACATGGAGGCCCCAAGTGAGAAAGAGCCCAACTGCATGAGGGAGGTGGGGGAGATGAGGTTTGGAGTACTGCCTGCCCCTCTCTCTGCCCTGATCCCTCCCAGGACACAGCTTGCAGAAAGGAGGGCAGTAGGGGCCTTGGATTCTTACCCCTTTGGAGGAATGTACCAGGCCTTAAGTTTAGGTTCCATTGTACAGATGGGAAGACTGAGGTGGGCATAGACAGAGCATAAGCTCATATAGCTGGTCTAAGCTTGGGCCTATAAGGGTAAGAGACAGGCCCTCCTGTGGGTTGGGCACCATACAGATACAAGTTTTCTAAGCCAGCCTTTGGGCCCAGTGCTGGCGGTACCATGATGTCTGCCAAAGAGCTTGGCAGAAACTGGGAACTAGAACTCTGAACTAGGCCCACCGGCTGACAGCTGCAGGACCTCTGTGTTTCCTTCCCCAAAGCTAGCTAGCTGCCCCTTCCTGCCCTTGTCCGCCTCAGCACTGACCCAGACAGAGAAGGAAAGTTAGCTGCAGGGTTGCACCGCAAGAATGGCGGCATTGGAACTCAGCCAGGAGCGGGAAAAGTGCCTTGGCAGTCTAGACATTAGCTGGCACCCCAAATACCTGGGACAGGGGTATTCTCAGAGGAGGACTGTACAGGGCTGGGCCCAGGCTCAGCAACTGGGACTTTGTTCTGCAAGGGCGATGGGGAGCCACAGAAAATTGTGAGCAGGAGAGAGGCAGGGCCAGGTCTGATGTTATACATCAGGAGATGGATATACATTGTAAAAGGGCCTTACGAGGCTCCCAAACAAATTCTGTAACCTTGGATTTCAGATTTCTCTCTGCCTCTGGACAAGTAGAAGTTTGTATTAGAAGCACTAGAGTTATAATATGATTATAATAATAGAAATAATAACAACCTTTGTGGTCTGTGATGCTCTTTCACTTTCTGATGCTCTGTAATTTGATTTTGTCCCCCTGGCCACCCCAGGAGGTAGGCAGGGCAGCTATCATCACACCATTTTATAGTTGTGGGTATCTGGGCCAGCAGTTGAGGTTGGGGACTTGCCTGGGGTGTGTGCAGCTCCCTCACCTTCGAGCAGGGCCTTGTTCACCTGGATGAGGTGAGGTGGTAAGCCTCCATCTGGGGCTGATTGTCCCTTCATGGCCACATGCCCTTCAAGGGCCATCTGGAGCCAGGCCCTATCCTGCTCTGTTCCTCTCATTTGCTCCAGGAGGCACAGGCCCTGACAATTTCTCAAATCAGAGGTGAGGCTCAGAGAAGTAAGGGGACATGGCCGAGGTCACATTTGGCTAGGGGAAAGTGAAAGACGGGGCTTGTCTGCCATCTCTGTGACTCTGGGCAAGTCATGTTACTTCGAAGGGCCTCAGTTTTCTTATCTATAAAATGGGCGTGAAAACCTGCTGTGTGGGGCTGCTGGGAACATGGAGCCAGTGTGTGCAGAGGTCAGACAGCACTGCCTTGAGCTCCTGTGCTAGGAAATGTTAGCTGTTGTTACAGCTTTTCTTCCCAGGGAGGGACTGGGGGCCACTGGCCTTTTTGTGGGCTCCCAGGAAGGGGGCAGGCAGGGTATAGGGAGGAGGAGGAGGGTGTCCATGGATCAGTTGATGAGCTCAGGCCACACCCAGGGGCCTGAGCCTAGAGCTAAGGACAAAGGGCAAAAGATAGGGGTGGAGTCTGGCCTCTCCCTGTCATCCAGGGACCACTCTGGGATTATCTAGGCTAAACCGTAACAGCCACCCTTCCCCGAGGGTGCAGCAGGTGTTGTGCCAGCCATCCAGCTCACCGCTGAGTGAGCATGCCTTCCACCTGCCCCCAACCTCCCACTGCACCATTACCCAGGCCCTGGGGACAGGGAGCAGCTGTCACCAAAATGAAGGTACCTGCGCTTAGGGAAGGCAGAGTCAGGACGCGGCCAGGTCTTGCTGACCCCCAGAAGAGAGAGGTGACTGTGTGAGTGGGGTGTCACAGTGCATTTGTAGGGGAGCTGGTCCAGAGCCCCACAGGCCCTGCCACAGCTCTCCATGCTGGGAATTTCTGGGAGGCTCATAAGAAATCACAGCCTGTCACAAACCACTCATGGGGACGGACCCTCCTTGGGAATATCTAGGCCAGCACTCTGGGTGTTCAGAGCCCTCTAGTCAGGGTTCACGTGGCCCCACAGCAGAAGAGTAGAACCTTTGCACCATCCTAGGCCAGGACCTGCTGTCTCTGGGCCTCTGGGTGCCTGTCTGGATAATAGAACCACATGCCCTCAGACCAGCCTAGGGCACCAGCTGGACAACCAGGTGAATAGCAGCTGAGCATAGAGGGGGACTTTCCCAGCTAGGAGTCCCCATCCTCCTGAGGTCCCAAGGCTGCAAGACTGAGACCCTAAACTCTCCCAGGGTGTCTTGCTATGAGCTCATCAGAGGGTGTTGACCCCATCTGGAAACCTATCACCAGCCCCCCACCCCCAGGCTGTTGTCTCCCAGGCCCTCTCCACTGCCCAAGGTGAGTGCTCAGACCCAAGCACCAGACAGGCTTTCCAGCACAGGTCGGGGCTCGGGCCCCCCTCTGCCCGGGGCTTGGCGGGGTGTGAGGGGGTTGGATGTTTCTTATCAGGCGGTCCCAGGCCGGCGCGGCTGACATGAGCTGCGGAGAAGGCTCCGCTCGGGGCCTCCCGAGTCCCAGGGCCGCGTCGAGGTTCAGGGACCAGGCGGCCCAGCCCCCAGCGCGTGTCCAACGCGGGCCGGGCAGAGCCGGAGCTCCCCGCAGGCCGGGCCGGCCCCCACCCCGCCCCTCGGGCCGACCCGGCCCACTTGGCCCAACTTCCTCTCCATAAAAGGCGAGGTTTGGGAGCGCCCGGGGAGGGGGCGTTGGGCCCACGGGCTGGCCCGCCCCCAGCAGTCCCCCTCCCCCTAGCAGACCCCCTCCCCCTAGCAGACCCCCTCCCCCTAGTAAACCATCGCCCGGGCGTGGGGAGGGACCGGTGGGTGCAGAGGGGGCGCAGTGCAGCACCGGGATTTTGAAATCCCTGCCTCGGCCCCCACCCCGGGCCCCCAGACCAAGACCCTGACCCCCACTCCCCACTCTAGATCGGCCCCGCAGCCCCTGCGGTCCCAGCGGGCCACGCACTCTCTGTCCCTGGCGACTTAGCAGAATACCACGCGTGCCACGAGGGTCACACCGCAAGGCAGCTCCGGATTCCACTACGAGTGGGGTGTATGTGTATTTTAACATCTCTAGGGATTGGGGTACCCCTCCTATACAAACTTAGTTTAGTACAAACTTAGGTTAGGCCCCTAGTACTGCCCCTTTAGGTCAAATGTGACCTTAGGCACACATTACTTTTGCTCACAGCCTCAGTTTCCCCTCTGTTTAACGGGGTAGAATTTTTCATCTGCCGGGTTTGCACAACGGTTGTGCAAACAGCCAGAGGAGGACTAGGGAGAGGGCAGAGTGCTCCCTGCCTGGCGCGCCCCCACACACCCCTCTCACAAGAGCCTGCGTCTGGGGTGAGGTGGACCGGATCCAAGCCCGCCCGGGCAGGGCTGCTGGGTGGGAGAGAGACAATGAATGCCAAGAGAAAAACACTGGGCGCTCAATAAATGCAACTCCGCCTCTCCCCCCCCCCCCTTGGGAGTGTGAGTCATCTCGGTACTGGCCTTGGGCTGGGAAACAGGGCCATTGGGTGTCATCTGGCCCCACCCGCCTGGCTCTGTGACCTTGGCAGGTCTCCGCCTCTCTCTGGGCCTCAGTTTCCCTCTCTGTACAATTCGGGGGGGCTGGGCCTTGCCCGCTGGGGGGCGGGGAGCGGTGCGGAGCAGGTTGAAGGAGGCTGGGAGGCCCTCGGGGGAGAGCGTCCCTTCCCAGCTCCCGGCCCCCGTCGCCCCCAGGCAGGGTGAGCCCTCCGCCGGCCACGTCCGCTGCCCACGAGTCCGCCATAAAAGGCAAACGGCCCAGGTCGCGCAGCCAAACTTAGTCATCCGGCCCGCGGGCCGCCGGCCACGCTCTGCGGCAACTTCCCGTTTTCGGAGCGAGGCCAGGACGGGGGTCCGAGGTGTGGCCGGGGTTTTCGCAATGCCCGGCTGCCTCTCCGAAGGGGTGGCGGAGCGGCGGGACCACGT
>NW_007727375.1:331053-332016 GCF_000696425.1 Galeopterus variegatus | reverse complement strand
GGCCGGCGGGTGGTCCCTGGGCCCAGCAGGGAGTAACTTCAGGAAGACGCCAGCGAGGGAGGCCGAAGTATCGGCTTGTAGAAATCTGGGCGAGGTCCCCTTGGGAGAAAAATGCAATGCAGCGACGTCCAGTCTGTAAAATGTAAAAAACACCCAGAAGAAACCACCCAAATACCCGTCCTCCGCGGGAGCATGGGGAGGAAAAACTAACATAGGGTGGAATACCGTGCAAAGCAAGGGGCAGCTAGAGTTCCACTCGGCAGCGGGCCTGAATCTCGCCGGTACCCGAGCACGAGAGTTTATACTCCTGCTTCCATTTCCATGAAGTTCAACAACAAGCACACGAGCTCATGGTGGTGACCGTCAGATGGTGGGTATCTATAGGGGTGGGGGCAGGTGTCTCCTGGGAAGGTGCACGGGAGAAGCAAGGATAGAGAGGGGAAGGAGGGGCGTCCACCGATTCTGATTTCCTATATTTCTGGGAAAACCAAGCTGAATAAAATATAGCAAAGTAATTATTGCTCAAGCTGGGGGTGCGTCATATTCCCCTCTGTGCTTTTTTCGTATATTTGTAATATTTGCAATATTTCACACTTTTCAAAAAGGGGAAGAAAAAGCACAAGGGCTCAGAGTTGGACGTGGTGATCAGCCTCTTTGACCCTCACTTTCTTCCGTGCCAGGGGGCAATAATTCCTTTGGGTCTGTTTTATCATGAACATTATATGCGATGAAGCATGCAAGGTGCTAAGCGTGAGCCCCGTGTGCACAGTAGGTGCTCAACAAAGGGGTCTGGTGTGGGACTCCCCTTTGCCTCAGCCTTCCTGGGAGAAGGGAGGATCTGCTGGGGTTGGGGGGACCGTAGTGGGAAGGTCTATGGCCCACAGCTCCCTGTGGCCAGCACCTGGCCTGGCCTGGCCTGGTTTGGGAAGGGTTGTGTTTCTGACAAATGGGGCTGCCACCCCC
>NW_007727375.1:328865-330111 GCF_000696425.1 Galeopterus variegatus | reverse complement strand
TGGCCTGGCCTGGCCTGGTTTGGGAAGGGTTGTGTTTCTGACAAATGGGGCTGCCACCCCCACGCCCTGCCTGTGCTGTCTTGTCCTGTCCCATCCCCGGGGCTGAGGTCACTCTGGGTGAGGCTAGCATAGCCAGTAGGACACAGGCAGGCAGGTCACCTGGCCTCTGATTCCAGGCGGCCGGATGCTCAGGCAGCCTGTCTGGACGATGAGGACACACTGGGGTGGCAGGTGCCAGCCGGTTAGGCCTGGAGCCCTGCCCAGAGCACTGTTGGGGAGCACAGCCCAGAGAACCCCAGAGGGCTGTGGGCAGCCAGAGCCAGCCAGGGAGGAAGGAAGGAGGGTGTGGGATTAGGACAGGGCATACGGGAAAGGAGAAGGAAGAGAAAGCAAAAGCAGAAGAGTTTACTTTCCCCTGCTACTTCTGAGGACTGTGTGTGTTGGACACTGCACCCAGTCTCTCCGAGGAAAGCCCCCCATGACCCTAACGGGAATTAAGGCCCCCAAACGCAGCAAGGTTAAGCAACTTGGCCAAGGTGACCCAGCTGAGAAGGGCAAGGTCAGGAGGTGTCATGAGCCAGAAAGAGAGGGAAAGAGAGACGGATCGGCAGACACATGGTTGTAGGGACAAAAGAGCCCTTGGTAGGGGGCAGGAAGCAGCTGAAGTGAAGGGGAGGCCAAAAGAGCAGGAAGGAGGGGTGGCAGCCCAGAGAAGGGCCAGGATGCAGAGAAGCAAATGACAGCTGCCTGGGCTAGGGCAGCACTGGCAGGAAGGAGACTCCTCTCGGGGGCCCTCTAGTGGAGACCTTTTCTGCCGTCATCCCTGGCCAGGTGGACCTGTGGTGTCCCCACCTGATGCATTAGGGACTTGCTGGATTCTGCCCGTGCCCAGCCCACCATGGGCACCCCCATCCAGAAGCACCCCTTTCCCAATCCTCCCTCAGCCCCCACAGGCTTGGGGGGGTGGAGGTCTGCCACACCCCAGGCCTGGCTGGACAAGAAGTGGCTGCAGGAAAGCATCAGGCAAGAGGAGCATCCTCAGCTGCCCCAGGGCGCTGCCATCACCCACCCACCAAACAGTCCAGCTGCAGCCTCCCATTGACCCTATTGCTCTACCCTTTTTACAGATGAGGAAACTGAGGTCTTGAGGGCTGACAGTATTTGCCTAGGGTTGTACTAGCTGGGGTCAGTTTCATCTGATTCAGTGCTCCACCCAAGCAGCTCGGTGGGCTGAGTCGTGCACATG
>NW_007727375.1:326807-327597 GCF_000696425.1 Galeopterus variegatus | reverse complement strand
GCGGGTCGGGACAAGTCTTCACATCTGGGTGGCCCTAAGTGGGTGCAGATGAAGCTGAGAGTCAGCCCCACTCCTGTGCCTGCGGAACCCACCCTCCCATGTCTGGAAGACCTGGTAAAGCCCTGTCTTGCAGGCTGCACCCCCACCCTGGCCTTCACCCCTTCACTAGAGTCGGATTTCAGCATGTCCCAAGCATTCACAGGTCAAGGTGAACCTTGAAGGAAATAGTTTGTAATCCAAAAGGATGGCAAATGTTGCTAATTTCCATCAACAGGAACCTGGGGACTCCCTGTGGAGATGAACTGTAGAGGTGTTAAAGCATGGACTACAACGTTGTCTTTGTCAGTTCTGGCTGCACATGCTTAACAATGCTAAGAAAATGCTGACATTAGAGTACACATGAAGACTCTGGTCACTTTACGTATGTGTGTAAACTAAGCCCCCAAGATGTGCCACTGAAATACAAATGCTCCTTGACTTACAACGGGGTTATGTCCCAATAAATTCATCATAAGGTCGAAAAGTTGTAAATCAAACCATTGTACGTGGGGGACTGTCTGTATAGAGTTTGTGGCTGGATCAACCTGTACCTGAGCTCTTCCTGCCACCAAAAGAAAAACAAATGGGGGTTCCCCCCAAAAGAAACTGAAGAAGCAAAGCAAGGGTTAGGCAATGGATAAAGCATGAGATCGATGCAAATAAGGTACAATTAAAAAATCAGTCCCTTTGGGGGCCGGCCTGTAGCTCACTCGGGAGAGTGCGGTGCTGATAACACCAAGGCCACGGGTTC
>NW_007727375.1:323436-326451 GCF_000696425.1 Galeopterus variegatus | reverse complement strand
CACCAAGTCAAGGGTTAAGATCCCCTTACCGGTCATCTTTAAAAAAAAAAAAAAAATCAGTCCCTTCCCCCCTCTTCCTGCCTCCCAATCTGCAGCTTAGAATTCAGAGGGGTTCAGGAACTTCTATGGTAAAAGAAAGTCATCATTTATTTTTATTAACTTCTAACTGAAATATAACATTTCTTTCTATTTTGACATGGCCACAAACCACAAGAGCATAAGCACTGCCTGTGACTTCTGTTATCCAGTAGAAATCACAGATATTTAGGGCTGGCCAGTTAGCTCAATCAGAGCGTGGTGCTGATAATACTAACATCAAGGATTTGGATCCCCTTACCATCCAGCCAAAAAGAAATCACGGATGTTTTCACATCACGCTACAGTAGTTGGAGATATACTGAAATACAAGTACAGTGTACCCTCATCATTATTTCACAGTAAGAAGTTATTAGAACACCTTCTTCTTATTTAATGAATTAATAAGGAAGTGCATATATTGATTATTGTATCACACATTTGTTCCTTTAAATTTTTTTTTCTTTTCTTTTTTTGTTCTTTTAACTTTTGATTTTGTTTTTTTGCAGCCAGCTGGTAAGGAGTCCTGCTTGACCTTGGAGTTATAACACCTCGCTCCAACCAACTCAGCTAACCGGCCAGACTTGTTTTAAGTTTTTGACAGCTGGATGTCAATATAAGTAGTTTCATTTGCAATTCTATGCATTTCATGCATTTAAAAGTATGATTCCAGGCTGGCTAGTATTTAAAAGTATGATTCCCTAGTTGGTTAGGGCCCATGTTATAACACCAAGGTCAAGGGTTCAGATCCCTGGACTGGCCAGCTGCCAAAAATTTAAAAAATAAGAGCATGATTCCAAACAAGGGTCCATGGATGGATGAATGGATAAATGAAATGTGGTGTATACATACAATAGAATATTATTCACCCTTGAAAAAGAAAGGGGGAAAAAGGAAGGAAATTCTGACACATGCTACAACATGGATGAACCCTGAGGACATTATGCTAAGTGAAATAAACCAGACACAAAGGAACAAATACTGTATGACTCCACTTATATGAGGTACCCAGAACAGTAAAATTCACAAGACAGGAAATAGAATGGTGGTTACCAAGGGCTGGAGAGGTGGGGTGGGGTGGAGATTGTTTAATAGGTATGGAGTTTCAGATTTGCACATGAAAAAATTCTGGAGATCTGTTTCATGACAACGTGAATGTACATAACAATACTGAATAGTGCCCTTAAAAATGTTTAAGAAGTCAAAGTATGATGTAAACAATAAAATGGTTAAGATGGTAAATTTTATGTTACGTGTCTTTTACTACAATTTTTTTTCAAAAAGCATGATCCTGAGGAGTCCTTAAGCGCCATCTGATGCTAATCGTGTCCACCCACACTGGTCCACGGACCCCGAAAGGTTAATCCCTGGTGCCTCCTACTGGCCGAGCCTAGCAGGAAGCTGGCGGCCAGGGATTCTGGGAAACGTAGTTTCCAGCTTGCAAGCTGGAGCCTCGCCCTTCAGGCTGAGACCGGTGGGCTTGGGGCTGGGAGACCGACGCCCGGGTCGGCAAGGGAATTCGTGGGATGCACACTTGGCTCGCCTGTCACCACGCAGCCCACGGCAGCCTCACGCATGGTCCACAGACCGGGGCGCACACCTGTCCACCTAGACCACGTAGCACATGGGCGCTCCCGGTTAGCAGTTTGTATCTGGATGGATCTTTGCCAATCTAAGTGTCCATCCGAGCAGCCTGCGGTTCAGGCTCCAATGTGCCCACTTGCTCTTCCCTGACACATCCCCGCTGGAGCAGCGGCCTTGGCAGTGGCGGTGGGGAGGGTGTCCAGATTACAGCTGCCCAGGAGGAAGAGCATGCCAGGCAGAGGACACAGGTAGTGCAAAGGCCCTGAGCTGGGAGCCCGCTTGGCCACGAGTGTGGCGAGGAAAGAATGGAAGGGGATGAGGTGGAGCCGGCCTCGTTGGCCAAGGAGAGACGTTTAACAAGACAGTAGCTGGGTTTCCCAGATGAGCGCTGCGCCGCTGCCTAGTGAATTGAATGACACTTATTGTTCTCACTGTGGTTGCAGCTGCGGCCTCGGAAGTGACTCAGCAGAATTCCTGGGAGCTGGGAGTGTGGGGGAGGGATGCTCCAGAGGAGCTGGGGAGGGGACGTTGCCTGCGCGCCGAGGCCCCACCTCCAAGCTCTTGCTGTTTGGGGCACACCCACCCTTGAGTTTTCCCCCTCCCGGCAGCCTTCAGCAGACATCAGCGGCGAGCGAAGGGTCTGGGTGCTGCCAGGGGACTTAGGCTGGGAGGGCCTTTCACAGGGAATTTCGCCCCATCCTCCAGGAATCCCCATTCCTGAGCCTGGCTTTAGGGTGGGGGCGGGGCATCTGCAAAGGAATTGGGGTGGGGGCTGGCTCTGCTTTCAGAGCGGGCCAAGGCGTTTGGCAGGGGCTGGGTAAGCAGAGTTGGCCCGGTCCGGACTCCCAGAGTGACTCAGCCCAGTCTTGGCCCGCTCCGACCTACCCAGGCTGGTGCAGGCTTGAGTGAAGGTCTGAGCACCGGACTAGTGCAGCAGCACCAATATTCTAAGAGCTGAGCCTCAGTTTTCCCATGCAGAAAATGGGCATAACGACCCCGAGAATGAGGCTTGCAGGAGTTAGTGGTCGGCTGCGGGCTGTCCAGCTAATTCAGGGAAAAACCACGCTCTGGCTTCTGCACCCC
Source organism: Galeopterus variegatus (assembly GCF_000696425.1). Taxonomy (NCBI): domain Eukaryota; kingdom Metazoa; phylum Chordata; class Mammalia; order Dermoptera; family Cynocephalidae; genus Galeopterus; species Galeopterus variegatus. Next base: position 323,709 of record NW_007727375.1, on the reverse strand, counting down.
GGGGTGGCTGGACTGAGAAGGCGAATTAATACGCGCTGCGCAGGTCCCAGCTCCAACTTGCCTTCCTTGGGGAAGCCGTCCTCGACTGCCAGGACAAAAGATATGGCGGGGCGGTCCCGGGCCTGTTTCCTACTAGGTGCTGGAGACGGGAGGGGTGAGGGCCCCACCCAGGACCCCGCAGCCCGCGCGACTCAGGGATGTGCTGTGGGGCTCCTGGCGGCCGCCCGGTGGCGCTGGAGAAGCGCCTGCTGCTGCAAGGGGCCCGGGGCTGGA
>NW_007727375.1:317633-322836 GCF_000696425.1 Galeopterus variegatus | reverse complement strand
CCTGGCGGCCGCCGGGTGGCGCTGGAGAAGCGCCTGCTGCTGCAAGGGGCCCGGGGCTGGACTCGTCCTGGGGGTGGGGGGAAGAGGTACCAGGTTCAAAACTGTGAAATAAGGACTGTAAAATAAGGGTTAGCTCAGTTGGTTAGAGCATGGTGTTAATAACACCAAGGTCAAGGGGTCGGATCCCTGTAGAGCCACCACAAAACTGCAAAATAAGAGTCAATACAAATTTAATTAGTGAGACCGCCAATTGTTATATTTTTATATGGTCAAAGTACAACTGAACTTGCCCGAGGCTTGGAAGGGCCCTAGCATCCCTCTGAGCTGGGATTCCAGAGCCAACGTCCTGTCCTGGCTGGAGGTGGGGGGTGCTTCTCAGAGAAGGGCAGAGGAAATCCCAGACTGAGATTTCTGGTCCAAACAAATGAGATTCATCCCACTTGGTAAGAGTATGGCAAGTGGGGTAGATGGGGGGTGGGTATGACGTCCCCAGCATTGCTCAGCTTGGGACTGGCCACAATTTGTCTGAAGGTGGTCTCGGGGACATTGAAGGAGATCTGGTCTATCAGCATGGCATTCTGCCTGCACTGCCATCGCACCCTGGCGTTGGCTCTTACTTTCTGAGGGTCCACTGTGCCGAGCCTTGGGGATACAGTGGGTCTGCCTGTCTTATCCCAGCCTAACACCATCCATAGCTCCCCAGTGTCCTCGGGACAAAATCCCAGGCCTCAGGGTGGACCTGCCTGCCGATCCCTGGCAGGGTTGTGTAGAGGGTGCTAACACTAATAAAGCGCATGTATTTCACAGGGCCTTAACCTTTAGCTTCGTAGGGCCACAGCCCTTAGCTGTTAGAAGGACCGTAATCCTTAGATCAGGCTATAACTTAGTAGGATTTTTATCTTAGTAGGACCACAGTCCTTAGCTGTTAGAAGGGCCAAAGCCCTTTAGGCTGTAGCACAGTGGGACCACAGTCCCTAGTTTTAGCAAGTCCCAAGCCTTGTAGTTTGAGGAAGAAGCTAATCTTTTAGTATTGCACATAGAAATGCTAAGTTTGGGAAAAAACAGAAAACTTTCACAGGACTAAAAAGTTTCTGCCATGGATATAAAAATTGTAACACAGCATAAGTGCTTGCTCTAACGGCAGATGCCCTTGGTGCAGGTAAACCTAATTATGGGAAATTTGTGTACTGAAAGCTTCAAGGCTACTCTGCCAATTAGTGGCTGGTTCCACATTTCACCTTCAACTCCTTCTCTAAGTTTCCTAGGGAACTAAGGGTTGCCATAACGATTATCTCATTGGTTCATTTGTATGTCACATAGCTTAGTTTTATAACTCCTTTGATGGTAAATTGCTTAAACTATTTTTAAGTTGCACCTGCATTAATGAAAATTGTTATGTAGCCAGTTTGTTTATTTTTTCACTATGACTGATTAACCACCTGTGTTCTTTTCTGTAACTTTTGCCTGCACAATAAAAAACCGAGAAAAGCCCTGATTCGGGGTCATTTCCCAGGAATTCCTTCTCTCTTGAAGAAGTCATCTCCTGGGATCTAACCTCTTCGGGCCTCTCACTGCTCTGGAAAAATGGGCTTTGAGTAATCCTTTGTATGTCTGTCTCCGTCACCCCGAGGGCGAGGTGAAAGGGTTGTGCCCACCAGGTTGAGAGGTGACAGGGTTGTGCCCACCAGGTTGAGGTCTAGGAACTGTGTTGGTAGGGAGCTGGACCATGAGTGACCTCCAAGCTCCTTGGGTCAGGAAGGCAAGGACTGATAAGGAGGTCTCTGTCCAGATGCGGGAGTGGGCTGGGCAGTAACTGGCCGGGGAGCAATAGGGGTCATGGGGGGGGCAGCTAGGGATTCCAGGCCTTGCCCCCATTCCCTGCCCAGACTAGTTGGGGTGTGGAGGCGAGAGGGGAGTGGAAGGACACTGTGCTGGGTAGCAAAGTATAATCTCCAAACGCTAAAATCATGACTTTCATACTATTAGACAGTGAACATTTGTCGAAGATTTAATTCAACTCACTCATTAAGAAGGGAACGGGAAGATGGTAAAACTTGCAAAGAGCATTTGAGGAATTAAGGTTTATATTGTCCTTTTTAAAAAAAGCTAGAATAAGGGCCAGCCTGTGGCTCACTCGGGAGAGTGCAGTGCTGACAACACCAAGGCCACGGGTTCGGATCCCATATAGGGATGGCCGGTTTGCTCACTGGATGTTGCTGACAACACCAAGTCAAGGGTTGAGATCCCCTTACCGGTCATCTTTAAAAAAAAAAAAAAAAATGCTAAAATAAGATTCCTAAATTCAATTTTTTTAAAGAAACAAAAACCAAACACCTGATGAATGTCCTTTTGGGCAATCAGCAGTAACCTCTGGTGTTATCATTTGTATCAGACACAAATCCACAAGTTAACCTATAACTTCCCTGAGCCTGAGCTCGTAATTAAAAGTAAAGAGCGAAGGCAAACAAATTTCCTAGAGGATTAAATAATCCTTAGACAGGCTCCTTACACAATGCAGTCCTTTTCTTGACCTCATGTCCAGGTTTCGGATGATTTCTCAACACAGGAGATGTGGGTGCTCAACTGGGCCTTGCCACTGACTCATGCCAAGGATAGGGGAACAGTTCTTGTCCTTGCTTGCCTCAGTCTCCTTAGCCAAAGGGCTTGGACCAGGTCTTCCAGCTGGTTCAGTCTCCTCTGCCTCCCAAGACTGATTTTACCTCCAAATATATAGCAAAGACACCCACCTATTTCATCCCCACCCCCTACTGTTACCCCACTGTCATCCAACTGCCTTAGAGACCCCTGGAAGATAATGACATCTAGGTTCAGAAGGACTTGGAGGGCCGGCCCGTGGCTCACTCGGTAGAGTGCGGTGCTGATAACACCAAGGCCCCGGGTTCGGATCCCACATAGGGATGGCCGGTTCGCTCACTGGCTGAGCGTGGTGCTGACAACACCAAGTCAAGGGTTAAGATCCCCTTACCGGTCATCTTTTAAAAAAAAAAAAAAAAAAAAAAAAAAAGAAGGACTTGGAGCAGCCCACCCCCCTCTCCCCCCAGCCCCTGGGCGCTGTGTGATTCCAGGAAAGCTTGGCCTCTCTCTGGGCCTCTGTGACTCCAGCTGCACAAGGTGGCACGTGGAGGAGGGACTGGGCAGAGGTCCCCAGATTTGAGAATTTGGGAATCCTCTTTTTCCCTCGATTCCCTTCGATTCAAATGGAGTAAGCCTGTGGGGAGGAGAGCTAAGATAAACTCCTAATGGCCAGGAGCTTGGAAACAGCTCTGGTCTCCTAAGGCAATAAGAGAGTCCGACTTTTCGTGGATTCAGTGGGAGATAGTTTGAGGGTTGATTGGGTGCAAAAGTGAGACTAGGATGTCTGTGTCCTGCATGCGCCCACCGTTGTCTAGTAAATACAGCACCCAGTAGAGAGTCAGGAAAACCCAGATTCTGGTCCCAGTTTTACCACTGCCTTCCTGAGTGATTCTGAAGAAATTAACTTCTCTGAGTCTCAGTATTCCAAGCTGTAAAATGGGACTTGATGTCTTCCCAAGGTTGACGTGAGGATGGAATGTTGCTAGAAATGGAAACTACCAGGGTATCTTGGCTAGAACAGTAGATATCGGCTTCTGTAACTGTCTAGAGGTGAGGGGACTTCAGGTATGGTATGATCAGGGCTCCAGCTCTATTTCTCTGTGACCCTCTTAGGATTGTCTTTCTCCATGGGTCAGCTTTGTCCATAAGGTGGCCAAATGCCTGCTCCAGGTCCAGGTGACACCTGGTGTCTTGGTGCAGACAGCAGTGTTCTGTGGCAGCATTCCAACAGCAGTCCTGAGAGTGCTGCTGATTGGACAACTCGGTCCACATCCCCATCCCTACAGCAATGACTGTGGTCTGGGAACCCAGCGTGCTGACTGCTGGCCTCAGCCACTCGGGGCTCCCTGGAGTGCCATGGGTGGGGAGAGGGAGAGATTGAGGAGGAAATCCCTTAGACTGTCAGAAGGCCTGGTTGAGGATGTGGACTTGGGGTCTGTCAGCCTGGGGTTGGAGGGGCACAGCCACAGAGGTGAAGAGAGGTGTGGAGGGTGGAAGGGGCATTGGATGTGGGTGTGGCAGGAGGGACCTTAAGAAAGGGAGCCTACAGCCTGGGATTTCAGAAACTACACACAGCAGGAAACCATCAAGGTCGCCCCCCACCCAAATCTCCTGCTGAGCTCCTGTGATCCGAACACGGGCAGTGAAAGAAGCAACTGGAGAACAGGGGACACAAAGGGAAGAGGGATCCGGGGGTGGCCAAGGGCGCGCGCTCCGCAGGGCCTCGCGGGCCCAGGAGAGCCCCCTCCCCAGCCGCGCCCACAGTTGGGTGCTTCCCCCCTGTGGCTGAACCCTGCTCGCTCTGACCCTCCAAGGCTGGACCCCATCTCTGTCCTTACGGGGCGCCCCTTCCGGTGTCCCACGGCTTCAGTAAGGACCCAAAGCACCCTCGACCCCCCGCTGCCAGCTGGAGTCCCACCCCCTATTCCCTGCAAGTACCGCCCACGCCCCGCCCGAAACCCCTCCAGTGGCTCTCAGAGCTGGGGCCTCCCTGATTGGTTAAACTCCGAGAGGCCCCACCCCCTAGCTCGCACAAAGGGACCGGCCTGCTCAGCCCACTCCCACCTCCGCGAACCCCGAGGGGGGAGGCTGGGGGCGGGGCCTCGGGCCGCGAGCTGAGTCACAGCGTCCCACGTGGGGACTGAAATAGTAACGCAGTCGTGGCATTTGTGAGCTCCGAATTCGTGGATCCGAGGAAGGGGCTGGCTTGGGGCCCCTCCTGCTGCCAAGGCCTCGGTTCCACCTGGGAGAGGGTAACCCGGAGTGTACCTCCCCGCCCCTCCCCCTCCCTCCCGGGCTCTATTCCCTCCCCAGGGACTGACCCCAGGGTCCCCATCACTCCTGTTTCCCCTCCCTGCCCATAATGCAGGGGGTTGGGGGGTGGACTTATTTGATTATGAAGCTGTTACAGATAAGAAAACTGCGGTTCAGAGAGGGTAGGTAACCTGTCCCAAGTCACACAGCAGTCAGGGGTAGCTGAGCAATAATAATGAGGAGTGTGAAGGGGGAGTAGCCTGGGGCTGGGGTGATCATCCGCCCCCACTGCCCGCTCCTTCTGAGATCTATCAACTAAGCCCGGAGCGGGGGGGGGGGGGGCCCCCCCCCCCCC
>NW_007727375.1:309634-316633 GCF_000696425.1 Galeopterus variegatus | reverse complement strand
GGCGGGGGGGGGGGGGGGGGGGGGGGGGGGGGGGGGAATCCACCTCCCAAGACTTTACTTTTTGCCTCGACTTTACTTTCCTTATCTGTAAAATGGGATGTTAACAGCTATGAAAAGTTAATGAGACCTTGCTGGGTGCCAGGCACACAATAGAGGCTGGACCTGTGGCACTTTTGGTTACTGTGAAGACTATGAGGTGGTGGTGTGGGCCTGTCCAGTTGAGGTCCTGGAGGGGGCATTTGTATCAGGCTCAAGTTTTCCTCCAAGGGGTTGATGGAGTCTGTGGTTTGGGGTTGTGAGATGGCCCCAAGCCAGGAGGGCAGGGTAGGGTGAGTGTCCAGGCTGCCCAGGCAGGGTGGGAATGGGGATGAAGTTCAGAACCTGCCAGGCAGGGGGTAGAGGGCAGGGGCAGAATGAGGGGTGAGGATGGGGACAGAGCCTGTCAGTCCCCAGCAAGGACCTGAAGGGCTGGTGTGAGGACCGCAGAATTCCCAGGAGCACCCCAACTGTTTCAACTTGGATGGTATTTCTGAAGCTCTGGCAGGGGATAGGAACATTAACCAGGACTCCTGGGTTTCCCAACCAGTAGGACCACGTGTGATTTAGCTCAATGCATATGATATATCTCCCAGTGTGATTCTTTCATGTGTGCCCTGAGGGGTCAGGGCTGTACCCTTGCCTGTCCCCCTACTAGTCAGTGGCCTTGTGCTCCTGGAAGAAGCCTCCTCCTACTATCTCCACTTCTCTCACTAATCACTGGGGACATTCTGTGTTCCCTCATGAACATCAAAGGGGTTCAAACTCTCCTGCCACCTCCCCGGTCAATGCCTGTGTGCAGCCACCACCCTTTGGCACCTGGGTTCATGCCTGGCCTCCTACAGCCAGGACCAGCCTCCTGTCCAAGGAGCATCTGACCACGTCACCCCAGGTAGGGCTTCTTCATCACCTGCTCACCACAACTGTGTCCTAAAGCACTCTGCAACCCAAAATGGTTGTTCAATTTCTTTTTAGATATTGAAACAATCACATACTTAAAGCTATAAGTGCAATGCAAAATAATTTTTTTCTTGAAAACATTTAAGAGTAAGTTGCCAGTCTGATGACCCATCACCCCTTATATTTCTTTCAAACAGGGTCATTCATCTACATAAACAGCCACAATATGAGCATCAAAATCAGTCAAAATCAGGATGTCAGTACATTGCTATGAAATGATACATTACTGTCATCTAATCCTCAGACACCATTCAAGTTTCACCAGATGTCCCCAAAATGTCCTTTGTAGCACAAGGATCCAGCCTGTGTGTGTTTAGTTGTCTTTTCTCTTCAGTCTCCTTCGGTCTGGAACACTTCTCAGTCTGTGTTGGGCTTTCATGACCTTGACTCTTTTGAAGATTACACACCAGTAATAGGGCAGGAATAGGATATTCCTCAGCCTGATGCTTTTTCATGCTTTCATTCAGGTTTGCCTCCTGGAAAGGAATATCACAGAGGTGACAACGTGTTCTTCTCACTGTGTCCTATCAGGTGGCACATGATTGATGTATCCCATTCTGATGATATCCACCCTGATCACTTTTTTTTTTTCCTTTTTGTCTTTTTTTTACTGACCGGTAACGGGATCGCAACCCTCGGTGTTGCGCCCGCACCGTGCTCAGCCAGTGAGCAGGAACCGGTCTCCACATGGGATCCGAACCCTCGGTGGGAGCGCCGCTGCGTTCCCAAGTGGTGCACTCTCCAGTGCGCCACTGGGCCAGCCCTCCACTCTGATCACTTGATTCAGGGGGCATCTGCCAGGTTTCTCCACTTAAAGTTCCTCTTTCTCCCTTTGAAATCGATAAATCTTTTGGTGGGGGGAGCTACTTGGAGGTTCTGTAAATATCATGTTTCTTATCAAACTTTCTTTTTTTTTTGTCCTTTTTGAGACCAGCTGCACTGCGCCCAGCCAGTGAGTGCTGTGAGCGCACTGGTCATCCCTATATAGGATCCGAGCCCACGGCGGGCGCGCTGCTGCGCTCCCAGCGCCGCACTCTTCCGAGTGTGCCACAGGCTCAGCCCTTTATCAAACTTTCAATTTGCGCATATATTTATATCTGTAAAGAACCATATTTCTGGGCCGACCCTTTGGCTCAGTCGGGTGAGTGCGACGCTGGGAGCACCGAGGCGGCGGGTTCGGATCCTATATAGGGATGGTTAATGTGCTCACTGGCTGAGCACGGTGCGGGTGACACCAAGCCAAGGGTTTCGATCCCCTTACTGGTCACAAAAAAAAAAAAAAAAGAAAAAAGAACCGTATTTCTTATTTTATTCAATGGGTTGTAATCTATTACAATAATATATATATATATTTTTTGGCAGCTGTCCACTACAGGTATTGAACCCTGGACCTTACCATTCTCTAACCAACTGAGTTAACTGGCCAGCCCCAATCATTTTTTTTTTTTTTTTTAAAGATGACCAGTAAGAGGATCTTAACCCTTGACTTGGTGTTGTCAGCACGACGCTCTCCCAAGTGAGCTAACCAGCCATCCCTATATAGGGATCTGAACCTGTGGCCTTGGTGTTACCAGCATCGCACCAAGTGAGCCACGGGCCGGCCCTCCCAAACGTTTCTTTAATGCTAAAATTGTTTCAGATTTGGTCTGTTGGAGCTCTTTTGAGCTGGTTCTATCATCCTTTTGACATGTCGCTTTATTCTTTCTTTTAACAACTGTATTGGGGTGTAATTGACATATGATAAACTGCACATCTTTTAAGTATATGATTTGATAAGTTTTGACATGTATACACCTATGAAGCCAACAACACAATTAAGATAATGAGGGCTGGTGGGTTAGTTCAGTTGGTTAGAGCATGATGTTGTAATACCAAGGTCAAGGGTTCAGATCCTGCATCAGCCAGCAGCCAAAAAAAAAATAAAGATAATGAACGTTATCTATCACTCCTAAAATTTCCCCGCACCTTTGTGATTCATCCCTCCCTCTCCACCACTCTGGTCCTCAGGCGACTGCTAACTTGCTTTCTGTTATAGATTGGTTTGCACTTCCTAGAATTTTATATACATGCAGTCATACGCCATGTACCCTTTTTTGCTCTTTCTTTCCCTCAGCCTAATTCTGTTGAGTTACATCCATGCTGTTGCTTTTATCAAAGTCGGTTCCTTGGGATGGCTGGTTATCACTCGTTTGGTTAGAGCATGGTGTTATAACACTAAGGTCAAGGGTTCAGATCCCAAAACTGGACAGCTGCCAGAAAAAAAAAACCCAAAAAACCACTTTATTCCTTTTTATTGCTGAGTAATTGATGTGTCACAGTTTTTTTTTTTCCTTCAACCTGGTTCCTGTATCCTTTTTTTAAAGTCAAAATGAAGGGGCTGGCCAGTTAGCTCACTTGGGAAAGCGTGGTGCTGATAATACCAAGGTCAAGGGTTCAGATCCCAAAACTGGACAGCTGCCAGAAAAAAAAAACCCAAAAAACCACTTTATTCCTTTTTATTGCTGAGTAATTGATGTGTCACAGTTTTTTTTTTTCCTTCAACCTGGTTCCTGTNTCCCCCCCCCCCCAAAAAAAAAAAAAACCACAAGGGAAATTGATGCAAAATTCACATAACATAAAAGTAACCACTTTAAAATGAGTAATTCAGGAGGACTGGCCGGTTTGCTCAGTTGGTTAGAAGGGGTGGTGTAACACCAAGGTCAAGGGTTCAGATCCCAGAACCAGCCAGCGGCCAGTAAAATAAAATGAGTAATTCCGTGACTTTTAGTGTACTCACAATGTTGTGCAACCAACACCTCTACCTGGTTTCAAAATATTTCTATCACCCCAAAAGGAACCCCCAAACTTGTTAAGCAGTCGCTCCCCATCCCCCCACCCCTGCCTCTGGTAACTACCAGTCGGCTTTCTGTCTGTATGTGTTTATCTGTTCTAGCCATTTCCTGTAAATGGAATCATTCAATATTTGGTCTTATGTGCCTGGCTGTTTCCACTTAGCAAAACGTTCCCAAGGCTTATCTACATTGTGTCATGTATCAGTCCTTCATCCCGCTTTTTTTTTTTTTATAAAGATGACCAGTAACGGGATCCTAACCCTTGACTTGGTGTTGTCAGCACCACGCTCTCCTAAGTGAGCCATGGGCTGCCCCCTTCCTCCCCCCCTTTTCTTTTTTTTTGTCTTTTTCCGTGTCCGGCAACGGATCGCAACACTCAGTGTCGCGCCCGTACCGGACCGGGGACCGGCAACGGGATTGCAACCCTCGGCGTTGCTCCCGCGCCTCACTCAGCCAGTGAGCGGAAACCGGTCTGTATGTGGGATCCGAACCCTCGGGTGGGAGCCCCGCCGCGCTTCCCAAGCGGCGCACTATCCAGTGCGCCACCGGGCCGGCCCAACTTCTTTGTCTTTATAATACATTTGAGTTATAATCTGATATGAAAATTGCCACCTCAGCTTTCTTTTTTTTCAAAACTGGCCAGTTGTATTTCTTTACACCAAATTTTCAACCTTTTGAGTCTATGTTATCCCATGTCATTTAACACTCAACTAATCCATTATTACCCCATTTTACAGATAAGGAAACTAAGGCTCAGAGAGGTTTTGTGACTTACCATCACTAGCTATGGTGTGCTAGAGATGGGACCAGACTCAGGTCTGTCTGACCACAAAGTCTATGCTTTTACACAACACTCTGCCCTACTCACTCCTCTTAAGAAAACCTCACATACAACTATGTTTCCCTCTTTTACAGCAAGTCTAATTTAGCAGAAGATCGCCCTTATGGGGCCTAAGCCCTCATCGTAGGCCATGCTTACAAAGGTCATTCCATAAACACTTTCATTTGATCCCCCTTTACTCTGTAAGGCCAACAGCAAAGATATAATTATCCCTGTTTTACAGATGAGGAGAGGCTCAGAGTCTAGTTAGCACTTGCCAAGATTACCCATGTGATCAGAACCCAGATCTTCTCATGGGCATGTGATTTGAGCCCAGCCCTTCAATCTCTTTCTCAGCCATTTCCCCTCCCCCTCCTCCACCTGAAATGTCAGCATTTGAAGTCCCTTTGTGAGTGTTTTTCTAAGCTATTCCTCGTGCATTTAAAATCCCACCTGTCTAAGCCTCAGTTTTCTCATCTGCAGGATGGGTACAATGCCATAGACTTCACAGTCCCTGAGAAGAATGAAGGAGATCATGCAGCAAGGAGCTCAGCACCCTTCCTGGCTCAGAATAAGTGCTCCAGAAGTGTTAACTGCTGTTGGGAGTTGTTCAAACCCTAGAGGTACAGACACTCTGACCCCTTTGATCGCAGGTACATGCAAGAACTGTTGATCCATTCATCCATTGATGGACATTTGGGTTGTTTTTACCTTTTGATGACTGTGAAGAGTGCTGCTATGAACATTATTAGTATACACGTTTTTGTTTGAACACCTACCTTGAATTCTTTTGGATACATACCTAGGAGTGAAATTGCTGTTATACAGTAATTCTCCGTCTAACTTTTGGAGGAACTGCCAAGCTTTTCCACAGTGTCTAAACCATTTACACTCTCACCAACAGTGTATGAGGGCTCCAGTTTCTCCACATCCTCGCCAACACTTGTTATGTTACCACATATTATTAATTTATTTATTACGGCCATCCTAGTGGGTGTGAAGTGGTGTCGCACTGAGGTTTTGATTTGCTTTTCCTCTATGACTAGCGATGCTGAACATCTTTTCGCTTGCTTATTGGCCATTTGTGTATCTTCTTTGGAGAATCCCGTATCCCTTTTATGTGTCCTTGTGGTTCTTCCAGTGCTTCGTCACCCTCCAGCACAGCCTGATGTCACAGCCCAGAATCAGTTATTTCTGCTCCATTTAGTGGAGATTGAGCCTGTAGACACGGGGTGGTACTGGGGTTGCTGCTCCTGAGTCCTCTCAGGGGACAGAGCTAGGGCAACATTTACATGCATCTGGATGAATTCCTGTATCTGTTCACACACATGGAAAGCCGTGCATTTACACTGATGGATCACGGGGCTCACTCCAGTTTATAACTCCCTTCTCTGCCTGTGAGAACCTGGCCACCATTATCCTGACACACCTGCCTGTTTTCTCAATTCCCGTGGGTGTAGCCAGTGTCCTGTGGCCACTGTAACCGTTCACCATGCAGATAACCTCCTCTGCAGTTCATGCGGGCTTGGACACCCCTCACCACATCACCTCCCCCCGCCTAGATGGGCTCCCCACCCCTAGGAGGCCTCCCCCCACATTCTGATGCCCCATGCCAGCTGCCCCACTCCTGCCCCCTGGAAGCCCTCTCCACCCCACTCGGGCTCTGGGCTCTGGGCTCTGGCCCCTGCTTAGAACCACCGTAGTTCCCCCCACCCCATCCATAGACACCCACCTGCTCTGCCTCCGCTAGTGGCTTTAGTAATGGATTGTTCTGGAAGGGAAAGGCAAGGAGAAGGGACAAAGGGAAGAGGAAGCAAGAGGCCTTCTGTTTCTTGCCTTATCTTACAAATTCATGGCCAGTGTGCACCTTAGGACCCTTCCTTTCCTTTTAACATGATACGGCCTTTTCCCTGCACATCTTCAGGTAAAATCGGGAGGGTAGCCTGGTTTATCCAGGGGCTTTGTCTGGATCAGAGAAGGCTGGAAGGGGCTGGCAGGGCCTCTGGACCAGGCCCCCTCTCTTCCTTCTGGAGACAATGGGCCGCCGCCAGTCTGCAGTGTCTGCAGCTGGAGATAAGGGGCCCGGTTGGGACTGGAATCACAGCCTCCTGCCTGGGTGCTGGCTGGGGGAGGGGGCTTCCCCGAAGACCTGGCCCCGCCACCCCCACCATGCCCGGGGCAGCCACCCTGCAGCCTCCAGAGCCTCTCCTCCCCCCTTGCTCTACTCTGAGAGCTGTGTCCAGGGTCACCCTGACGCTGGCTGTGAGCCTGGGGTCTCGGGAGGCCCCTTCCCACGCCCCGCACCTCCCTTGGCTGCAGGACACAATCACTCAAAGATAATTGTTTTCTTTT
>NW_007727375.1:308653-309282 GCF_000696425.1 Galeopterus variegatus | reverse complement strand
GGGGAAATAAAAGGACATACAATCTCTCGTGAATAATTTTTATATTGATTATATGTTGATGGGATCATATTTTGGACATAGGAATGGATTAAATAAATCATTTAATTTGATTTCACTTGTTTGTTTTTAGGGTTTTAAATGTGGCTGCCGGAACATTGAAAGTTACCTTTGTGGCTGGTAGGGAACATTTCCAGCCCCCAGGAGCCCCCTCCAGCCCCACCCCAGAGGTCTCTTGGTTGCTATCCGCTTAGATTAGTTTCCATTGTTGTTGAATGTCAGCTAAGTGCAGTCTCGTAGCATGTGCTCTTTCCCAGCTGCGGGGTTCGTCCTTGGTGTTTGTGTAGAGACACACTCATGGAGAATTTATCAAATACTGCCCGATGCCAGACCCTGATTGGGGCACAGGGACACAACAGCCACTGCGACAGCCAGGCCCTCGCCTGGGGAAGTTCACAAATGGCAGGTTGGTAGCTGCAGAGGGTAAGGGGTACCTGAGCAGGTCTGGGGCATCTGGCTGAGCAAGGCCCAAATCTGGATTGTAGCGGGTTGGACTGTGACCCCCAAAAGTCATGTAACCTCAGCATGTGACTTTATTTGGAAATAGAGTCTTTTTTTTTTTTTTTTTTTTT
>NW_007727375.1:306436-308099 GCF_000696425.1 Galeopterus variegatus | reverse complement strand
GATCGCAACCCTCGGTGTTGCCCCCGCACCTCGCTCAGCCAGTGAACGGGAACCGGTCTGTGTGTGGGATCCGAACCCTCGGCAGGAGCGCCACCGCGCTTCCCAAGCGCCGCACTGTAGCAGTGCGCCACCGGGCCGGCCCTGCAGATATAATCTTGACATCAGATCCTGGATTGAGGGGTAGGCCCTAAATCCAGTGATGGATTGGATTTGTAGAGAAAGGAGGAGATTTGAGACACAGAGCAACATAAGGACTGAGGCCATGCAAGTACAGTGGCAGAGGCTGCCTAATGCAGCCACAAGCCCAGGAATGCCTGGAGCCACCAGAAGCTGGAAGAGGCAGGAAGCATTCTCGCCTGGAGCCTGCAGGGGAAGCATGGTTTCCTGGCCTGAGCAAACTCAAATATGGAGGTGGGGAGGAGAACCTGGGGCATTGCTAAGCCAGGAACCTATGGGAAACTGAGGCACTATGAGGGCACGAGTGAGGTCCCCACACTGACTGGCTGGGGTCCCTCAGTGAGTCACTGCCCCTGTCTGAGCCTTGCTTTCCTCCTCCATGAAGAGGGGCTGCTGAGGAGACGGACAGAGATGCTCCCACTGAGGGCTCTACTCCATGTCACTATCACGCGGGGACATCTGGAGAGGGGCATGTCGTCATTTTGAACCCCAGATGTGCTCATGAGCTCGGCTCCTGCGGTGACCCTGATGCTTCGAGAATGCAGAAGGCGATCTTACCAGCCCCACGGTGATCAGGGCTGCAATGGTCAGACCCTGGAGGCCCTGCGAGGGGACAGAGGTTTGAGGAGCTCCTGTGTTGGGATTGTGCCTTGTGTTGGTTTTACCAAAAAACCCATCACTAGGCCAGGACCAGGTTGGGACACTGCAGGCCTTGACCACACCATGACCCCTACCTGGGGCTGGCTGGGGCTGCTTCCCTCTGGCTCAGAGCTGCCTTCCTGGCCCATCATGGGCTCAGGCTGGGGGAGTGAGAGAGAGGTGGGAATCAGGGGACAGTGGGAGGCAGAAGGGGCTGTGAGGTCCAGACCCATTGTAGTGGATTGAATGTCCCCCAAAACTCGCTGTAGCTTGAATTGTGTCCCCCAAGTTTTAGGTATTACAAACTTAGCTCCCACTGTGACTGTTCAGAGGGTGGGAGATCCTATTATGGTAATCGAAAGGTGGGGCCTTGAAGAGGTGATTGGATTGTAGGACCGTGCAGTAGTGAATGGATTAAAAATGGTGGCCAGGGAGGGGCTGGCTGGTGGCTCACTTTGGAGAGCATGGTTCTGATAACACCAAGGTCAAGGGTTCGGATCCCCAAACCGGCCAGCTGTCAAATAAATAAATTAAATAAATAAAAATGGTGGTCAGGGGCATGGTTCTGGGGGCTTTAAAAGAGGAGAGTCTGCCTCTCTCTGCTCTCTGTGCTTCTACCATCTTGCAATGTGAGACCCCTGGGTCACTGTCACCAGGTGGACTTTGGACTTCCCAGCCTAAGAAACTATAAGCAATAAATTTCATTTTTCTTTTTTGTCCTTTTTTTGAGACCAGCCGCACCGCGCTCAGCCAGTGAGCGCACCGGTCATCCCTATATAGGATCCGAACCCGCGGCGGGAGCGCTGCTGTGTTCCCAGCGCCGCACTCTCCCGAGTGCGCCACGGGC
>NW_007727375.1:305005-306311 GCF_000696425.1 Galeopterus variegatus | reverse complement strand
TCACTGTCACCAGGTGGACTTTGGACTTCCCAGCCTAAGAAACTATAAGCAATAAATTTCATTTTTCTTTTTTGTCCTTTTTTTGAGACCAGCCGCACCGCGCTCAGCCAGTGAGCGCACCGGTCATCCCTATATAGGATCCGAACCCGCGGCGGGAGCGCTGCTGTGTTCCCAGCGCCGCACTCTCCCGAGTGCGCCACGGGCTCGGCCCTCGTTTTTCTTTATAAATCACCTAGTTTCAGGTATTTTGTTATAAGCAACATAAACTGAGTAAGACAGACCTCCTTCAAGGGCATGGACCTTGATCTCGGCTGTCTTGTGGCCCCCAGAGGCCTGTCTGGCCCTGTATATGGCTCCCTGCTCAAACCTTCCATGGCTCCCCAGTGCCTTCTCCGATGGAAGATAAATCCCTGAGTACAGAACTGCAGGGTCTGGCCTCTCCAGCACCCTCTCTCCTCCCCTGCCCCCACACCAAACTGCAGCACGTCCCAGAACGCCTCCTACCCTGCCAGCTCCAGCAGATGCATCGCCTTTTTCAGAACATTTCCCCATAACACTATGAGGGAGGCAGGACTGTGCCCATTACACAAATGACAAATTGAGGTTAGAGAGAAAAAAGAGGATGAGCAAGGGCCTGAACCCGGGCTGTATGCTGCCCCCACTGCCCACTGAGAGACGGTGTCCTCATCTGTGTGCTGACCTCTTTCTTTGGCACTTCTCTTGCAACATGACTGGACAAGTCATTCCGGGCTCTCCATTCTGTTCCATTGATCTGTTGACCTTAATTTAGAACTTTACCATCTTCATTACTGTGGCGTCATAGGAAGCCAAGAAATCAGGCAGCGTAAGTCCTCCAACTTTGTTGTGTTTTTCAAATTGTTTTAGGTATTCTGGACCTTTTGCACTTCCACATGTATTTGAAAATCAGCCTAACAATTTCTACAAAAATGCCTGCCAGGATTATGTTTGGGAGAATTGCCATCTTAAAAATATTGATCTCCCAGGGGCCGGCCTGGTGGCGCACTGCGCTAGTGCGCCGCTTGGGAAGCGCGGCGGCGCTCCCGTCAAGGGTTCGGATCCCACATACAGACCGGTTCCTGCTCACTGGCTGAGCGAGGCGCGGGGGCAACACCGAGGGTTGCGATCCCGTTGCCGGTCCCGGTCCGGTACGGGGGCGACACTGAGGGTTGCGAACCATTGCCGGACACGGAAAAAGACAAAAAAAATATATATATATATATTGATCTCCCAATCCATTTCATTTTTTTTTCTTTCTTTCTTTTTAAAAAAAAAAAAAAAAAAAAAA
>NW_007727375.1:302333-304357 GCF_000696425.1 Galeopterus variegatus | reverse complement strand
GTGTCATAGGTGTTATAAAGCTGGGCTCTAATCAACTGAGCTAACTGGCCAGCCATCAACACCTTGATTGTGGACCTTTGGCCTCCAGAACTGTGAGAGAAAGAATTTATGTTGTTTTATGCTACCAAGTTTGTGGTAATTTGTTATGGTAGCCTTAGGAAATGAATGCATCTATCTACAGAAAACCACAAAGCATTGCTGAGAGAAATTAGAGTTTAAAGAAATGGATTGGGGGCTGGCCCATGGCTCACTTGGGAGAGCATGGTGCTGACAACACCAAGTCAAGGGGTAAGATCCCCTTATTGGTCATCTTTTTTTTTTTTTTTTTTTTAATTTTTTTTCAAAGATGCCAGGTAAGGGGATCTTACCCCTTGACTTGGTGTTGTCAGCACCATGCTCTCCCAAGTGAGCCATGGGCCAGCCCCCAATCCATTTCTTTAAACTCTAATTTCTCTCAGCAATGCTTTGTGGTTTTCTGTAGATAGATGCATTCATTTCCTAAGGCTACCATAACAAATTACCACAAACTTGGTAGCATAAAACAACATAAATTCTTTCTCTCACAGTTCTGGAGGCCAAAGGTCCACAATCAAGGTGTTGATGGCTGGCCAGTTAGCTCAGTTGATTAGAGCCCAGCTTTATAACACCTATGACACCAAGGTGAAGGGTTCAAATCCCCACACTGGCCAGCCAGTAAAAAAACAAAAAACAAAGTCAAGGTGTAGGTAGTTTTGGTTCCTTCTGGAGGCTCTGAGGGTGGATCTGTTCTAGGCCTCTTTGCAGCTGGTCATGTCCCCCCTATGTCTTCATATCATCTCTGTCTCTGTGTCCAAATTTCCCCTTTTTGTAAGGACACCAGTCCTACTAGATTGGGATCCACCCTAATGACCTCATTTTAACTTGATTACCTCTGTAAAGACCCTATGTCCAAATAAGGTCATATTCTGAGATTCTGAGGTACTAGGATTCAGCCCACAACAATAACAATGTTATGGTTGCTCCAGTTATAGCAATAGATTGCTGCACAACAACCCTAATTGGTGGCTTAACACAGTACAGTCATTTACTTTGCTCCCAAGTCTGGAGTTGACTGGGATCAGCCGGGTGGTTCTTCCTGCTTCTTTCAACTATCTGGTGCCTGGGATGGGATGACTCCAAAAACTGGGCTCCATGGTCCTCTCTCTCTCTTCTTTACTTCTCTCTACATGGCCATAGTTTCTACAGTTGGCGGCCTTAGGGTAGCTGAACTTCTTACGAGGCAGCTAACAGCTCCCAGAGCAGGTGTCCCAAGAGAAACCCTTTCCTAACCCAGCCTCAGAGTCAGGCAGCCTGACTTCTGCTGTACTGTGTGTCTAAGCAGTCAGAAAGGGATTCTGTTTCTGGTTAGGAGCAACTTCAGAGAATTCGTAAACATGTTTTAAAGGTACCACAGAGGTTATAAAAATAGTATTCATTGTGGAATCAAGTGGTTATGGTGAGATCCATCAAAAATGAAACTTCCCGGGGCCGGCCCGTGGCTCACTCAGGAGAGTGCGGTGCTGATAATACCAAGGCCACGGGTTCGGATCCCACATAGGGATGGCCGGTTAGCTCGCTGGGTGAGCGTGGTGCTGACACACCAAGTCAAGGGGTAAGATCCCCTTACCGGTCATCTTTTTTTTTTAAAATAAAAAAAGAAACTTCCCCATGCCCATTTTCCAGATAAGGGGCCTGGGCAGAGCTATCCCAAGGTTTCACAGCCAAAAAGCATCTATACATGGAGTAGCTGTGTCTGCGCCCTCAGTGAGATCCGGCAACTTCCAGCTGCCCATGTCTGCATTTCTGTGCCCACACATGTGGCCAGGAATAGCTCTTAACTAATGGTTCTTGGACTTGTGTATAAATACTCCGCCTCCTTTTCCCCTAGAGAGGGGCTAACTCGGAGGCATGGATCTACAGTTTCCAGGGGGTCCCTGCCAGGATAAAAATCAAGTGGTACCCGTCATGGTAACTGGCTTAAGCTGTTACCTTCAGGGGTCCCTTTC
>NW_007727375.1:300931-302064 GCF_000696425.1 Galeopterus variegatus | reverse complement strand
AACTAATGGTTCTTGGACTTGTGTATAAATACTCCGCCTCCTTTTCCCCTAGAGAGGGGCTGACTCGGAGGCATGGATCTACAGTTTCCAGGGGGTCCCTGCCAGGATTAAAATCAAGTGGTACCCGTCATGGTAACTGGCTTAAGCTGTTACCTTCAGGGGTCCCTTTCCTTCCCTGTCCCACATCCCCACCTCCACCTGCACTTTGCTCACAGAATAACCACTTGTACTAAATCCTCATCTCAGGCTCTGCTTCCAAGGGATCCACATGGAGTTGTCAGCATCAGGAGCCTCCCTCTTTTTCAGCCATGACACTTTCTTTTTATCTTTGTGTTGTTTCAGCAGCTGGCTGGTACAGAGATCGAACCTTGGACCTTGGTGTTACCAGCACCACCCTCTAACCAACTGCGCTAACCATCCAGGACCCACAACACATTTTCTGCCCTGGTAGGTAGAAGGGATTCCTTGATGGCTGGTCCAGGCCCTTGGGGGCTTGATGCTGGATGGAAAGCAATCAAGAATCAGGTGGCTGGTGGACTTGTAGCCAATAGATGACCCCATCAATGGACAATCACACTGGGAGACACCTCAGAGGTCATCCCATCCAATCCCTTCACTGACCCACACCCCAGAGAGGACAAGAGACTTGCTCAAGAGCACACAGCAAGACAAGGGCATGAGTAAGGTCAGCACCAAGGCCTCCAGCACCTGGGCCCAGGGGATTTCCAGTGAACAGAGATTGAGCCCTTGACCTTCCTGACAGGGCAGGATATGGCGGCTCCTGCTGTTTCAATATAGAAACAGAATTGTTTTGTTTTCTTGGCTGCTGTGGCAAGACGGATGCAGACGTTTCTCTTCACCTCCCAGTTAGGTTTGGAAATTAAGCCCTCCTTGCAGTGGGGAAAGAGGAACTGGTGCTGTGGTTTTTCAGTTTAATGGGCTGCTCAGATCTGAGCAGGGGAGTGGGAACATCCCTGAGGAGGAAGAAAGAGGATTTCCCTGAGGCTAAAAGGAGGCGGGAGGGCTGGCAGGTCAGCTCAGTTGGTTAGAGCATGTTGTTAAAACACCAAGGTCGGGGCCGGCCCGTGGCTCACTCGGGAGAGTGTGGTGCTGATAACACCAAGGCCCCGGGT
>NW_007727375.1:297223-300641 GCF_000696425.1 Galeopterus variegatus | reverse complement strand
TGTGGGCAACACCACACCAAGGGTTGCGATCCCCTTACCGGTCACGAAAAAGACAAAAAAACCCAAAAACAAAACAAAACAAAAAAAACATCAAGGTCAAGGGTTCCCTTACCAGCCAGCTGCCAGTAAAAAATAAAAGGAGGTGGGGAGTGGCTTGGGGAGGGCAGTGAAGGGAAAGTAGCAGACACTCTGAATTCCTCGCCCTGACTTCCCTCCATCTCCTTCTAACAGAAAACCTAGTTTGGGGTTTTAGTGGAGACACCCCTCCCAGGCCATGTAAATGCTGATGGATCTGAAACAGGCATGGCGGCCCCTCCTCCTTGCAGGACAGAGCATGATTGTAGGGCAGGCATGGCCTTAATTTTTATTTTTTGGTGGCTGACTGGTACAGTGATTAATTAAAAAAAAAAACAATATAGGGCCGGCCCGGTGGCGCACTGCTACAGTGCGCCGCTTGGGAAGTGCGGCGGCGCTCCCGCCGAGGGTTGGATCCCACATACAGACCGGTTCCCGTTCACTGGCTGAGCGAGGAGCAGGGGCAACACCGAGGGTTGCGATTCCGTTGCTGGTCCCGGTCCGGTACGGACGTGACACTGAGGGTTGTGATCCGTTGCCGGTCACAAAAAAAGACAAAAAGACAAAAAAAACCCCAAACAAACAAACAAAAAAAACCCAGACAGGTAAGGGGATCTCAAGCCTTGGCTTGGTGTTGTCAGCACCACGCTCAGCCAGTGAGCGAACTGGCCATCCCTATATAGGATCCAAACCCGTGGCCTTGGTGTTACCAGCACCACACTCTCCCGAGTGAGCCACGGGCCGGCCCTCAAATACATGAACTTTTGCAGGACATATTTGACCCATAGCATTCCGCCCCTGGCTCCCAAAGTTCATGTCCTTCTCACAGGCAAACACATCCATTCCATCCCCCAAAGTCTTAACTTGTTTTAGCTCAAAATTCCAAAGTCTTATTTGTGAAATCAACAAATTATGGGCTGGCCCGTGGCTCACTCGGGAGAGTGCGGTGCTGAGAACACCAAGGCCCCAGGTTCAGATCCCATATGGGGATGGCCGGTTGGCTCACTGGGTGAGCGTGGTGCTGACAACACCAAGTCAAGGGTTAAGATCCCCTTACCGGTCATCTTTAAAAAAAAAAAAAAAAAGTTATCTACTTCCAAGATACAATGGTGGGACAAGCATAAGAAAGAAATTCTCATTCCAAGATGGAGAAATGAGCCAAAAGAAAGTGGTAACAGGTCCCAAACAATCTGAAACCCAGCAGGGCAGGCATTAAATCTCAAAGCTGGAGAACAGTCTCCCTCGACTCCATGTCTAATATCCTCTGCACACTGGTGTGGGCTGGGGCCCCTGAGTCCTCGGGCAGCCTTGCTCCTATGTCTTTCCTGTGCTTGGCCCACACTTCAGCTCTCCCAGGCGGGTGTTGCACTCTGGTAGCTCTGCAATTCTTGGGTCTCCATGGTGGTCCCACTCCCATGGCTCCACTAGGCATGGCCTTGGTGAGGTTTCTCTGCCACAACTCTGACCCCTCATTTCCTCCTGGCATTGCTCTAGTGAAGGATCTCTGCAGTGACTCCACCCCTGTGATAGATGTCTTCTTGGGTCCCCAGGCTTTTCCATATATCCTTCAAAATTGAGGTACAGGCTGCCAAGTCTCCACGGCTTTGACAGTCTATGCGCCTGGAGACAACACCACGTGGATGCTGCCAAGGTTTCCAGTTTGTATCTTCCAGACCAGCAGGTCCAGCAGCACCTGGGGCCAATTTAGCTACAGCTTGGGGAGCCAGAGCAGCCTGGGTGTGGGAAGCAACATCCCAAGGTGGCCCTGGACAGCGAGACTGTGGAGGGTGTCTTGAGCATGTTCCCTGAAACCATTCTGTCTCCCTAGGCCTCTGGGCCTGTGTTAGTCCTTTTCTTTTATTTAAACAACATACTTGGAACTGGGTGATTTATAAAGAAAATAAATTTATTGCTTACAGTTTCAGAGACTGGGAAGTCCAAAGTCCAGGGAACACAGCTGGTGAAGGCCTTAGTAGTGGCGACAGTGACCCAGGGGTCTCACATTGCAAAAAATGGTGGAGCAGAGACTAACCTCCTCATTCACTCTCCTTTTAAAGCCCTCAGAACCACACCCCTGACCACCATTATTAATCCATTCACTACTGCACAGTCCTAGAGTCTAACCACCTCTTCAAGGCCCCACCTTTGAATTACTGTAATAGGATTTCCCACCTTCAGCAGTTACAGTGGGGATTAAGCCTCAGTGAGGTTGGGGGGCATCCAGTCTACAGCAGGGTCTGTGATGGGAGGGGCAGCCTTGAAGATCTCTGAAATGCCTTCTAGGTCTTTCTTCTATTCTCTTAATGATTCCTTCTCTCTGTCCTGATCTCCTTAGCAAATGGTCGCTGGGCTATACTCTTGGTTTTCTCTACTGAACACACTTTTTTACTCTTTATGTGGCCAGGCTGATAGTTTTCTAATTTTCTACCCTCTGCTTCTTTTTTAATTATAAATTTCAGCTTTACGTCATTCCTTTGCTGCTATAACTCAGCTATTGAAAGTATCCACACACTGGGCCGGCCTGTGGCTCACTCGGGAGAGTGCGGTGCTGATGACACCAAGGCCACGGGTTCGGATCCCATATAGGGATGGCCAGTTAGCTCACTGGGTGAGTGTGGTTCTGACAACACCAAGTCAAGGGTTAAGATCCCCTTACCGGTCATCTTTTAAAAAATAAGTAAAAAAATAAAAATAAAAATAAAAAAAAAGAAAAAAGAAAAAGAAAAAGAAAGTATCCACACAGCTTCCTGAATGCTTTGATGCTCAGAAATTTCTTCTGCCAAATACCCTGTTTCATAACTTTTAAGTTCCATATTCCATAAAACTTTGGAGCATAAACAGAATATAGCCAACTTCCTTGCGACCTTATAACAAGGGTGACTCTTGCTCCAGTTTTGTTTTGTTTTTTGTTGTTTGGCAGCTGGCCAGCATGGGGATCTGAACGCTTGACCTTGGTGTTATCAACACTGCACTCTAACCAGCTGAGCTAACTGGCCATCCCTATATGGGATCCGAACCCGTGGCCTTGGTGTTATCAGCACCGCACTCTCCCAAGTGAGCCACGGGCCAGCCCAGAGGCTGGAAGAATTTAGAGGAGCAGGATAGAAAAAGCCTAGATTATGGTGAGGGCTTAGAAGACAAGAAGACCAGGAAAAGTTTGGAACTTCTCAGAGACTGGTTAAGGGGTGGTGACCAGAATGCTGATATAAATACTATCAGTAAAGGCCATTCTGAGAAGGTCTTAGATATAAATGAGAAGGAGCTTATTAAAAACTGGATTAAGGGGCCGGCCCGTGGCTCACTCGGGAGAGTGCGGTGCTGATAACACCAGGGCCCCGGGTTC
>NW_007727375.1:294929-295978 GCF_000696425.1 Galeopterus variegatus | reverse complement strand
TCCCGAGTGAGCCATGGGCCGGCCCTCACTTGCTCTCTTTTTAAAGCCATCAGAACCACTCTCATTATCTTATGGATGGATCAATCCATTCACCAGGGTACAGTCCTCATGATCTAATTACCTCCAAAAGGCCTCACCTTTCAATTACCGTAATAGGATTTCCCACCTCTTAACAGTTACAGTGGAGGTCAAGTTTCCAATACATAAACTTTTTGGAGACACATGTAACCTGTAGCAATCCATTTATCTGTCAGTGGACTCATGGGTTGCTTCCACTTTGGGGCTCTTGTGAATAGTGCTATGAACATGGGTGTGCAAATACCTCTTTTGGTCCCTGCTTTCACTTCTGTTGGGTATATATCCCCAGAAGCAGGATTGCTGAATTGCATGGTTTGGAGGAGGCGTGTGGCTTTTGGGAGGGGCATGGTTTGCAACTTGGCCAAGAGAAGTGAGGAAGGGTCTGCGGGAGGACTGTGGGGGAAGGTTTCTTCACTTTACAAAAACGGCGCTTCAAAAAAGCTGCTGGAATCAGGGGATCTCAACCTGGTGTCCATGGACCACCAAGAAGTCGGTGGGTAGAGTTCAGGGAGTCTGTGAACTTGGATGAGAAAACAATCACATCCTGATAGTCACTGATGAATTTAGCATTTCCCTCCTTTAGAAATGTGGGCAATGAACCCTAGTAGTAGGGCCTGTGGCTTTGTCACCAACAGTATCACAGATGGTTTCGGACCAAATTACGTTTATTGCCAGCATTTCAGAATACCATTTAGGCTCAATTCACAGTATTTCTTAGATCTACCACTAAATGTTATTATTTAATGTTTTAATGCGAAGCATATATTAGTGTATCACAGTTAAAAAATATTTTGTCAATTTCAATGTAATTTGTTTCTTCTGTAATCCTATGTATTTTGTGAATTTAAAAATATGATAGGGCTAGCCAGTTAGGTCAGTTGGTTAGAGCTCAGTGTTGTAACACCAAAGTTGATGGTTCAAATCCCCTTACCAGCTGCCAAAATTTTTTTTTTTTTTTTGTCTTTCTTTTG
>NW_007727375.1:292557-293702 GCF_000696425.1 Galeopterus variegatus | reverse complement strand
AAAAAACCAAAAAAAACCCACATGATACTGAGAAGAGGTTCATAATTTGTCAAAGGCCTGGTTTAGATAATGTTGGGAAGATGTGATGTCTGGAGCCCTGGCAGCTGTCTTGTGATGCTGAGGGGCTCAGCCTGAGGGCAAAGCTGGCTTGACAAGAATGGCACAGGGAGGAGTGGGGAAGTCCCAGGGTCCTTTTCCAGCTACGTTACAATTAACCAATCCTGGACACTCGCCTCTTCGGGGCTTCTTATTTCTTTCTGTAATTAAAGGCCTTGTTGGTTAGCCAGTTGAGTCAGAGTTTTCTGTTTCTTGCATGGAAGCTACCATGACTGAAAGAGAGCATCCCACAAGGGTCTGGCAATAGCCCAGGGAAAGATGGGTGAGGCCAGAATCCTGCTGGCCGGTACAGTGCCTTTGTGTGAATTTGAAAAGTGCTCCTCTGGGTGGAAAAAAGGTGCCCTGGGTGGGGGCTCTGCCTTCTAGCAAAGATAAAAGTTCCTCTTCCCCAAGTTGACACAGGCCCCAAGCCAGGGTGCAGGGCTTGTCAAGGAGAACATGAGCTGGTTCTCACCCCCACATAGCCTTTGTGCAGCACACAACCCGTGCAACTGTACATGGAGGCCTTGGGAGAAGACACCCAGGTTAAGGAGAGTGGGTGGGCTTCATGGAGGGGTGTGTGGCAAGGCAAGGCCTGCAGGAGTCCTAGGCACTCCGGCCTCGCTTGAGAGAGACCCTCAAATGGCCTGCATCCATGGCCTGCAGCTCCTGTTTCCCTGCTCATGTGGACATCACTTCCTCCTCCAGGGACCACCCTGTAGATGTACCTCTTGTTCATGTCTCCAGACTGCCCTCGTCCCCATCTGTGGACCCCTGTCAATGCCCTGGACTCTTGTAAAGTGTCTGGATACACATTGGATTAGGGTGGAGAAGAGTCGGGCTGTACCAGCTTGGGACCCTTGAGCTGGGTAGGTAGTGAAAGACACCCTCTCTCTACTGCCCTGGCCCGCACCACGAGCATCTTAAATATCCCGGCCGGCTGTCCCCAGACAGCCAGCACATCCTGAAATGCCAGGCTTTGTGGGCAGACCCCAACCCCAGCTTCTCTTTCAGGGAAGCAGCCAGAGCAGGTCTGCAGGCCACATGCC
>NW_007727375.1:285882-292267 GCF_000696425.1 Galeopterus variegatus | reverse complement strand
CCGCACCACGAGCATCTTAAATATCCCGGCCGGCTGTCCCCAGACAGCCAGCACATCCTGAAATGCCAGGCTTTGTGGGCAGACCCCAACCCCAGCTTCTCTTTCAGGGAAGCAGCCAGAGCAGGTCTGCAGGCCACATGCCCATGTATGGAACTGTTGGGGTCTGGCCCTCAGGAAGCCTCACGCTATCACAGGGGATCACCAAGAGAGGGGCCAACAGGACAGAGAAGTCAGACTGAGCCAAGAAAGGCCTGGGCAGCAGGGAAGGCAGAGGAGGGTGTGGCTCAGCATGTCACCCCTGGGCTGCCCATCTCTGCGCCCCTTCCTGCCTCTCTGTGTCCCTTGCTGTCTTGCCCAGCATTGCCTGGCTTCTGGGGAGGAGGTGCCACAGGAGTTTGTGCAGGGCCTCCTCTCTGCTAGGCATGAGAGGACAAATGCAGCCTTTTGGCCTGGTGCTGACACCTGTTGCCATGTCCGTCAGCTCATGGGACATCCCTTCAGTCCCTAAACTCTGCCTCTAGCCTCCTGTGGGCTGCCTAGGCTGTGGAGGGGACCCCTCTGACACCTGTTGCCATGTCCGTCAGCTCATGGGACATCCCTTCAGTCCCTAAACTCTGCCTTTAGCCTCCTGTGGGCTGCCTAGGCTGTGGAGGGGACCCCCAGAGATGTCCAGACCTGCGATGTCCAATATGGTAGCCACTGGTCACATGGAGCTTTTTACACTAAAACTAATCACAATGCAATACAGTGAAAAGTTCAGTGCCTCAGTTGCTCTTCCACTTTTCAGGTGCTCAATAGCCATGTGTGTGAGAGGCGGCTCCTGTACTGGACAGAGCAGATTCTGGAACATTTCTATCACTGCAGAAAGTTCTACTGGACAGTGCTGGGCCAGATGCCTGCCCCGGCTCCCGGGGCAATTAGTCCTGGCTAAAAAGTGCCAAAGCTCCCATCCATGGGCACTCAGGGAAGGAGCCAGGAGCTCGGAATACAACCATGGAGGCAGGACTGCTCCCGAGAAGGTGGGTCTTTAGGATGAGCAGGAATTTGGCAGGTGGCAAACACAGGCACTGAACACAGCATGTGCAAAGACACCCAAGTTGGGGGGCAGCAGCCCCTGTGGACAGTCTGGGAGTGAGTGGAGGAGAGGAGAGAAGGAAGGGAGGCGGGAGAGACGAACAGAGGCCAGACTTCCAGAGGCCCCCACGTTCTGGGCTTTGGGCTCTCCTGTGGGCACTGGCGAGCCATGGGAGAGGTTTAAACTTGGGAGGGGCATGGTGACATTTGCCTTTTAGGCAGCTACCCAGCTGCTACGGTGGTTGGATTGGGGGCACTGAGGGTGAAGGTCATGGCAGCTGCCCCTGTGAGCGATGCTTGTTATTATTTTTTCCCTTTGAGCATCAGAAGTCAATCAGTACAGTGCTTGAACTGGCTGAATTGCAGAAGAGCAGGTGCCATGGTCCTCGAAGCTAATCCTGACGTCCCCAGACTTATGGGCATTTACAATACAGAGGGTTCCGTGCAGGCTCGGGGAGGAATGAGAGACAGATGGGGGGCCCAAGACCACAGACAGGAGGCAGGGCAGCTGAGCCTTCTTGGGCAGTGGTGGATGGGCTGGGGTAGCAGGATGGGGTGGTAGCCAGGAGCGGGAGGCTGAGGCCTGGCACCAGCTGGTGGCCCCTCTCCTGGCAAGGACATCTTGGCAGAAGCCGGGCTCTTCCCAGGGTGCTAATGTCCTCTTAATTAACTAGGCACTTGCCAAGCACTGCCACCACGGCCTCACTTTACAGAACACATTCTGGCCTTGGAGCTGGACCAGCGTCGTCACACAGTGAGTAGGGTAGACAGCCAGGTATGCCATCCTGGCCCAGGGGGTTGACCTCTGAGCTGCCTGCTAAAGCCAATCCAGGCCTCCACCTCAGGGTGTCACCACTGAGAGGATGATAGAAATAGAAAGGATTTCTAGGGACACATTTTCAGGGACAGACACCAGGCAGACCAGACGTCATTCCTTTGCTTCAGCCTGGCTCTACCCCTTGAACTTGTCACCCAGTCTAAGCATCACCTCCTCCTGGAGGCCCTCCTGTACCTCACAGTTAACTCTGGGGTGCCCCTAGGACTTCCTGGCCCAGGACAGCTCACCTAGGGATTCACATTTTTGGTTTCTGCCTTCAAGGGGTTACAGTTTAGGGTCACAGATCTCTTTACAAATCTGATGCCAGCCAGAAGCCTGGGCCCCCCAAAACAGCATGTCCCTCCTTAAAGCTGGGCCAAATCCTGTTTGTTGTGTCCAGGCCTCAGTTTCCCTGTTTGTAACCCATAGGCCTTGCAATCAGAGATTGACAGGGATGTCTGTGAAGACAGGCCAGTGGGGGCAAACCTCGTCCTGTCCTCCTGGGCTCTGACTGACTGTGCTGGGGTGTGGCTTGGAGCCCCGAGGGCACAGCCGTCCCAGGACGCTTTTGTCAGCCAGGAAGCCAGCCCTGGCAGGACTCCTGTCCTCGACTCAGCTCCTCCCATTCCTGAGGCTCCCATGAAGGGCGCTGGCCGTACCAGGCTGCCTTGAGGGGGCCACAGAGGCAGGCAGCACAGCAGAACAACAAAGATGCTATTCACAGGCTCTCAGCCACGAGGCTGGTCATTTATGAAGGGCTGAACTGACCGCATGGATGGCATTTCTGGTGCCTTATACACACCTGGGCCAGCAACACTTATCATCCTTTGAAAGTAGAGAAACTGAGGCTCAGGGAGGAGGAGAGACTTGCTCCGGGTCACGTAGCTCTCACTGGGCAGGAAGCTCCCAGGATGGCGTCAGAAGCTCAGGGCACACCTCACCCCCGTCCTTGCACAGATGAGGAACCCAATTGCCCACAGGCCCTGGATCCTGGTCTTTGGACCATAGTCAAGAGCAAGTGCAGGGCCCAGGCCTTGGAAAGCCGGCGAGCTCCCGGAAGGTGCGATGCTGAGGCTTCTAGGAAAGGCAGGCTGTGCTTTGCTAGGATCCCAGAGGCAGGAGGAGGGTGTGAGGCTGCGAAGTCAGGGTGAGAAGGGGGAGCCCCAGCCTGGAAGCAGCAGGAAGCCTCAGGAAAGTACCTGGGAGAGTCCCGGGGAATTCTCCAAGGCTGCCCAGCTGGGGAGAAGGGGGTCTGAGTCCTCTCTCGGAGTACCAAGTGTAGGGTGAGCTAAGTGACCCTTTCCTATGGCCTTATTTTCTCCTTGCAGAGCAGGCTGCAGGGCACCCAGGTCCAGTCTGGGCATGGCTCAGGCGGGGCCCCAGCCAAGCACCTCAGTTCCCTCATGCCACGCCCTCGTTCCAGGGTGGCTCAGGTGACTCTGGATTCCCATGGGGCCCAGAGACACAGTGTTCATGTCTCCATCCTTTCCCAGAGGGACCTGAGGTGGGACCTACAGAAAGGACTGTGTGACTTGCTCAGGAGCAGCTCGTCCTGCACCAGACACAGAGGTGCCCAGTGTAACTGAGACTCAGGAGGGACGTGGCAAGAGTGCAGAGTAGGAATGGTTCATTAAAATGCTCCTTTGCTAAATTTCCTGAGATTGTGTCCCTACATTGGCTTTCTAACAATAATTGATAATAAAGGTCAAGGGTTTAGATCCCTGTACTGGCAAGCCACCAAAAAAATATAAAGTAAACAAATAAAAATAAAAACCAAGATCTCTTTTTCCCCCATCCAAGGCTCTACAGCCATCTGGAAGTGTCACTCCTCTTTCCTGGCAGCAGCTGTGGGCCAGAGCTCCCTCACCCCCAGATCTCTACCCGATCTAGAGCAGGGCAAATACACATCACCTGCACTGGCAATGAATGGACAGAGGACAGTGAGTTCCCCGTCACCAGAGGCATTCAAGACAAGGATGAACAGCTTTTTTACATGGTGTGTGGCCCAGGGCCGGGCAAAGAGAAGCACAAAGCCATGATGGCTTATTGTTGAGGGCTTGACTGTTTGGAGGGGGTCTGGCTGAAGCAGGGTGGCATCAGTATGGCACCAGTTGAATAAACGATGGGACATTCATACAATGGGATTTCATGCCACTGTAAAAAAGAACGAGGAAGGGCCAGCCCGGTGGCGCACTGCTAAAGTGCGCCGCTTGGGAAGCGCGGCGGCGCTCCCGCCGAGGGTTTGGATCCCACATACAGACCGGTTCCCGCTCACTGGCTGAGCGAGGGGCGGGCGCAGCACCGAGGGTTGCGATCCCGTTGCCGGTCCCGGTCCGGTACGGGCGCGACACTGAGGGTTGTGGTCCGTTGCCAGACATGAAAAAAGACAAAAGGAAAAAAAAAAATGAAGAATGCCTATGAGAGCTAGCAGACAACTTTAAGAGTGCAAACATTCAAATCATGGGTGTTCCTGAAGGGTAGGAGAAATGTAAAGGCAGTGAAAATTTATTCAATGAAATAATAATGGGAAACTACTCAGGTATAGGGAGAGACACAGGACTTCATATCCAGAAAGTTAAAATATCCTCAAATAGATTCATACAAAAACATCCTCTCTGAGACATATTATAGTCAAGCTAACAAAGCTCAAAGACATTTTAAAAAAAAAAAAAAAAAAAAAAAAAAAAAAAAAAAAAAAAAAAAAAAAAAAAAAAGAACGAGGAAGCTGTTTATGTACTGTGATGTTACATGTGTAGTTTGGTTTTCAGCCACAGTTCCTGGCTTGTTCTAACCTTTACTGCCTTTCTGTCTTGGAGCTGGCCATAAAGAAACCTCTGACCTACCTTAGCTGATTGTGGGTCATCAGACCCCCAATTCAAGAAGGGGTCCTGCCCCATGCCGAGGAGGAAAGAATGCTACACAGAGAGGCCAAGAAGAATCTGAGCAGACAGCCCTTGCTGGGTTTCCCCACTCAGTCTGTTACCATAGATCATACCCTTTTTGTTTAATCACATTTCTACACGGCTGTCCATGCTTCAAGCATGTCTCTGTACTGAAGCTTCCATAAAGACCCAAGAGCACAGGGTTTGGGGAGCTTCCAGGAAGGTGGCATGCCCTGGGAGGCCACGGAAGCTCTGTGCCCCTTCCTGCATACCTCTCGCTATGTATCTTCATGTGTCCTTTGGATATCCATTATAGGGCTGGCCAGTTAGCTCAGTTGATTAGAGCGCAGCCTTATAACACCAACGTCATGGGTTTGGATCTCCATATCGGTCAGTGCTTAAAAAAAAAAAAATTGTTAAAATAAACGGGTAAGTGTGTTTCCCTGTGAGCTGCTCAGCAAATCAATCCAACCTGTTTTAGTTCGTTTTGTGTTGCTATAACAGAACTACCTGAAACTGGGTAATTTATAAGGAAAAGAGGTTTATTTGGCTTACAATTCTGGGACAGCTGCATCTGGCGTGGGCCTCAAGCTGTTTCTACTCATGGCGGAAAAGTGGCAGGCAGCCGGCGGGTACAAGCAGATCACATGGTGAGAGAGGAAGCAAGAGAGAGAGAGAGGAGGTGCCAGGGTCTTTTTAAGCAACAAGATCTCGCGGGAACTAATAGAGCGAGAACTCACTCATTAATCCCCCCCCAGGGAGAGCATTAATCCATTCATGAGGGATCCGCCTCCATGACTCAATCAGTTTCCAACACTTCCAGATTGGGGATCAGATTTCCACATGAGTTTTGGAGGGGACAACACATCCAAACTCCATTCCAAGCCAAGGAGGGGGTCATAGGAACCCCAATTTATAGCTGGTTGATCAGAAGTTCCAGAAGCAAGGGCTGGCCAGTTAGCTCAGTTGCTTAGAGCTCGGTGTTATAACACCAAGGTCAAGGGCTCAGATCCCGTACAGGCTGGCCACCAAAAAAACCCGAAGAAGTTCCAGAGGCCCGGGCTTGCGACTGGTATCTGAAGGCGCGGCAGTCTTGGGGACTGAGCCCTCACCTGTGGGACCTGACACTATCTCCAGACAATAGTGTGGGAATTGAATTGAATTGGAGGTCACCCAGCTGGTGTCCACTGCAGAACCGGTTGGTTGCGTACTTGATGGTGGGGAGAAATCTCCACACATTCAGTCACAGAAGTCGGTCTCCTGTGCTGTTGCTGAGTAAGAGCAGAGGAAAAAGTTTGTGTTTTTCCTCACTCAGGTACTGAAACAGAAATGGTGCTGAGATACTTCAAGTAAAAAAAGCAAGGTTGAAAATACTGTTTAAAAATGGAGAGGAACATAAAAATACAATCCATGTTTGCTTGTCTTTATTTATTTATTTATTTATTTATTTTGTCTTTTTCCGTGTCCGGCAACGGATCGCAACCCTCAGTGTTGCCCCCATACCGGACTGAGGACCAGCAACGGGATCGCAACCCTCGGTGTTGCCCCCGCGCCTCGCTCAGCCAGTGAGCGGGAACCGGTCTGTATGTGGGATCCGAACCCTCGGGCGGGA
>NW_007727375.1:284637-284882 GCF_000696425.1 Galeopterus variegatus | reverse complement strand
GCGGGAGCACCGCCGCACTTCCCAAGCGGCACACTATCCAGTGCGCCACCGGGCCGGCCCTGCTTGTCTTTATTTAAAGAAAAGAAACACAAGAAATAAATCTGAGGGCCGGCCCGTGGCTCACTTGGTAGAGTGCGGGGCTGATAACACCAAGGCCACGGGTTCGGATCCCATATAGGGATGGCCGGTTTGCTCACTGGCTGAGCGTGGTGCTGACAACACCAAGCCAAGGGTTGAGATCCCCT
>NW_007727375.1:243144-284431 GCF_000696425.1 Galeopterus variegatus | reverse complement strand
CCCTCGGGCGGGAGCACCGCCGCACTTCCCAAGCGGCACACTATCCAGTGCGCCACCGGGCCGGCCCTGCTTGTCTTTATTTAAAGAAAAGAAACACAAGAAATAAATCTGAGGGCCGGCCCGTGGCTCACTTGGTAGAGTGCGGTGCTGATAACACCAAGGCCACGGGTTCGGATCCCATATAGGGATGGCCGGTTTGCTCACTGGCTGAGCGTGGTGCTGACAACACCAAGCCAAGGGTTGAGATCCCCTTTCCAGTCATTTTTAAAAAAAAAAAAAAAAAAAAAAAAGAAATAAATCTGACAGCAATTATTGAAGCCATGGGGCGGGAACTGGGTGGGTGAAGGTCTTTTTATGGTTTTTGATATTTGAACTATGTGAATGTATCATCTATTTGGAAGAAAAAGTGAAATGATAATAAAAGCTTTAGTTCCACATCTGTTGAAATTAACCTCAGTTCTCAATTCTTCATACACTGACCCCAGATGACCTCATCTCCAGTCCCACAATGGATTTTCCCCAACACTTCAGAATCTATTTTGTTCACTCGACCTGGGCTGCCCCTGTCCTGTGGGGAAATCCAAGGTCCCCTCCCCCAATAGCTCCATTCGATTTTCAGTTATTCAGTAAGTAGGCACAAAACACGCTGCTCCTGGCCCACTGGTCCTAAAACTTTGTCCAGAGTGTGACCCCTGTTGACTCTCTGACCCTGACTCAATGTTGTTATGTGAATAATATAACAACTGGCATTTATTGAGCTCACATGCCTGGCACTGTTTTAAATGGTTGATAAGTAGTCAACAACTTGTGCCAGTTTGAAACTGAGTCCCACGCTCCAGGAACCCCCTCGGTCCAGGCTGATATATGTTAACTCCTTTAATCCTCTCAACTACTCTCACAGGCAGGTACTGTTGTTATACCCTTTTTAGAGGTGATAAAATCTCTAAAAGAGAGCAAAAGATATTAAGTTTGAACCCAGGAAGGCCAGTGCAAGAGCCCGGGTTGCCATGGTTACCCATCCCGCCTCACCTGTCTTTCTACCCACTGCAGGCACTACCTGGGAGGCCTGGACCTGCTCCCATCCCTGGTCTTACAGAGAGGCAGGAGCCGCCAGCCCCAGTCCTCTTACTGGTCTTCAGGCTGCACAGCTACAGCAGGGGGACTCCAGGCCATGGTGGTGAGCTGCAGTCTCTTGATGGAGGTGCCACCAGCCCAGATCCCAGGAGGTGGGTCTCAGCATACACCAGCCCCGCTGCCAGCACTGAGGCTGGCACCCCACAGCCTTCCCTAAACATCTGCAGTTATTATTCAACCTTGCCTCTGAGCCTCAGTAGTTGGCCAGAAGTTTGGGTTCTCTCTAACCAGATGGAGGTGGACTGGGATGGGTTCTGAGGGTGGCCAGGGGCAGTGACTGACTGATCTCTATGCCCCCAGGGACTCTCAGATCACCCTGAGATGGGAGATTTTCATCTCTTCCACGTAACAGGAAATAAAGGCTCAGAGAGGTTAAGTAATTTGCCCAAAGTCACACGGCCAGTGAGCTGCTGCATTTCAAGCCTAGGTCTGCATGACCTATTAGATGACCTCAAATGGAGAAATTTTTGATTTTCCAGCTCTGGAGGAGGTGAGATCTGTGGGAAGGGATGCTAGAGGCATGCCTGGTCTGGAGCTCGAGGCACTGCCAGTAAACCCATTTGAGTCACAATGGGAAGAAGGTGACACCATCTTCCCCTCCCCATCGAAAATCCCTGGAGGAGACTGCCTGGGGTCAGGCGCAGGCACAGACCAGCTGAGCAATCAGTTTATCAGAGACAGGCTGAGGACGGGGAGCTAGCTCAGTTCGCTTGGTTTGTGGCTCAGAAGGGCCTGGGCCAGGGACCTTGTGGGCAGCCTGTGGTCATGCTGGCATTCCAGGGGCCTGCTTGGCATGTGGGGAATGTCCTAGGAAAAGTCTTGGCCTTCAGAGAGGCTCAGAAAAGGGAAGTGTTCCTAGATGGGGGTGGGTGAAGCGGCAGGGGTTGGTTTCTGAAGGGAATGTCCGCTTTGAGGGAGGAGGCTGCAGAGTTGGGGTCCTGAAGGATAGGGGCTGCAACCAGAATCACACCCCTCCTGTGTGCCCAGCTCAGAGTCTCACGACGTCAGGGCTTGGGGGGTGGTGGCAGAAGTCACACTGGCCTCAGAACCAGAGACCCAGGCTCTGCCCTGCAGGGCTCTGCTGGCCCGGAGCTGTTGGACCTCTTTGATTCACCTCATCAAACGGAAACAGTCATTCCTGCCCTGCCTACCCCACTGCCTGGTAAAACCAGAGCCCTGTGGCTTATGTGTCACCAGAATGAAATTGGTGGCCACTGACTCGGCCACTATCACCGAGACCTATTTAGGTCAGCCCAGCTGGGTGCCTGGGCCACACAAGGGATCTGGGTGGCCTTCTGGGGCAGTGGCCCTGGGCCGAAAGCCTCAGGGAACCACAGCCCGCTGCTCGGGACGGCCAGGTGCAAAGCCTCTCCAGACCCCTCCTCAGCTCCTGGCCTGACCCTGTCTCCACCAGACCCTCTCTGCTCCCAGTCCGCTTCTCCTACCTGCCTGCCTCTCGGCTCCTTCAAGCCTCTGCTCTAAGGTCACCTCCTCCGAGCGGCCCCCAGACCCTCCCCCTCAGTGCCGACCTGCACCGGGGTGTCTGCGGTCTCTGTGAGAGCCTCAAACCTGGCTGGTCCTTCCTCCCTGCTAGGCTTGGGGAGGGGGGCGCCCGAGGGGTTGGGCGGTACGCGTGGGGAGCTGCGGACGAGTCTTCAGGTGGCGGCGCTGAGAGGTGCGGCGATGGCCTTGCGGGGAGCTGGTGGCGGCCTGAGGTGTGGAGGCTGCCGGGGCGGCAGTGCACAAGGAGGGGACGCCGAGAGCCAAGCCGCCCCCCGCGCCGCAGCGCTCGCTCTGTCGCCCCCGGCCCCCCTCCGCAGCAGAGTTCCGGGGCAGGGAGGGGGCGGGGCCTCACCGCGCTGACGTCATCCCGCCTATAAAGAGGCTCGGGCGCCGCGGGCCGGCTTTGTGGAGCGCTGCGGAGGGTGCGCGCGGGCCGCGGCCGCCGAACAAAGGAGCAGGGGCGCCGCCGCGGGGACCCGCCACCCATCACCCGGGGCTGCGTTGGGGCCTCTCGTTTGCCGCCACCATGACCACCAACGGCACGGCCGAGGCGGTGCAGATCCAGTTCGGCCTCATTAACTGCGGCAACAAGTACCTGACGGCCGAGGCGTTCGGGTTCAAGGTGAACGCGTCGGCCAGCAGCCTGAAGAAGAAGCAGATCTGGACGCTGGAGCAGCCGCCCGACGAGGCGGGCAGCGCGGCCGTGTGCCTGCGCAGCCACCTGGGCCGCTACCTGGCGGCGGACAAGGACGGCAACGTGACCTGCGAGCGCGAGGTGCCCGGCGCCGACTGCCGCTTTCTCATCGTGGCTCACGACGACGGCCGCTGGTCGCTGCAGTCCGAGGCGCACCGGCGCTACTTCGGCGGCACCGAGGACCGCCTGTCGTGCTTCGCGCAGACCGTGTCGCCGGCCGAGAAATGGAGCGTGCACATCGCCATGCACCCGCAGGTCAACATCTACAGCCTCACTCGTAAGCGTTACGCGCACCTGAGCGCGCGGCCGGCAGATGAGATCGCCGTGGACCGCGACGTGCCCTGGGGCGTCGACTCGCTCATCACGCTGGCCTTCCAGGACCAGCGCTACAGCGTGCAGACGGCCGACCACCGCTTCCTGCGCCACGACGGGCGGCTGGTGGCGCGCCCCGAGCCCGCCACCGGCTACACGCTGGAGTTCCGCTCCGGCAAGGTGGCTTTCCGCGACTGCGAAGGCCGCTACCTGGCGCCGTCGGGGCCCAGCGGCACGCTTAAGGCGGGCAAGGCCACCAAGGTGGGCAAGGACGAGCTCTTCGCCCTGGAGCAGAGCTGCGCCCAGGTCGTGCTGCAGGCGGCCAACGAGAGGAACGTGTCCACGCGCCAGGGTGAGTGGGGACGGCGCCCCCGCCTCTCCCGGTCTGTGCACAAAGCGCACTGCGCCCTCGTCACTCCAGCCTCCCGCCCTTTCTCGTCCCCGGCGCCGCTGCAATCCCGAGCGGCCCCCGGTGCGCCCCCGCTGGGTGCACAGGACTCCCCACCCCAATGCGGGATGTGAGTTCCCGCCTGAGGAGGGGGCAAAGGGTGGGGCTTTGCCTGTTCTCAGGCGCCACTGCACACCTCCCACCCCGGGCTGGGGGCTCTCTAGGCCCCGCGAAGGCGCAGCCGTACGTACCATCCTCCGAACCCCTACCCCAATGTGGGGTCTCCCTAGGCGCGCTGATCCCTCGGATCGGCGGGCCCAGCTCTTGGGGAGGGGGTGCCTCTTGCCCATTTCCTCGCACCCCTCCCCCATTGGCGGGCCTCTGGCTCAGGGCGGAGACGAGGGTTGCAACGTGCCAGGGGCGCGCCCCCAACCCCCACTGGCCGCCTTTCGCGGGCAGGGTGTGGGAGGATAACGGGGCCTTTGATCCCGGCGGGGTGCGCTTCCCACCTCCCCGCCTTCCCCCACATCCCGCTGCCGGGCGTGGTCGGCCTCTGCTTGCGGGGGATGCTGAGAGTGTTTGCCCTCCCCTGCCCAGCTCCTCCTCCCGCGTCTGCCCCGCGCTCGAGGCCGCGGCCTTTGTGAGCAGGGGGGCGGGTCGCCTCGACTGGGACCTCCCTCGTCCCTTTTGTCCTGCTCGGTCTCTGCAGAGGAAAAAACCATATGGGGCGGGGCGGGGGAGGGGATGGGCTTTCACGGGTCTCCCCAGCGGAGGGCCCCCCCGCGCCGTTCCCAGGCCCAGGGCCCGGATCTCGAGGCTCCCCAGGAAGCGGCCTCCCCGTTCGCGCCGCGGCTGGGGAACAGCGTGGCGCGGCTGGCCGCCCGCCAGGCACCCCGCCCTGCTCCTGCCGCGCGCGTCTCCCGGCCGGTGCGCTCCGCTCGGCCGACGTCCGAGGGCGGCCTCAGCGTTTGTCGGGAGACCCCAGCCCGGCTCCCTCGGGAAGCCCCTACCCTCGAGTGAACCCATCCCTAGGGCTCTCGTCGGGAACAATTGGCTGCAACTCGATCTGTTCCCTCCAGGGCCTTCTGCAGGCGTGGCCATTTCCGACCAACCTGTGAGCCAGAAGTGAGCCCCCCTCTTTCCCTTCTTTCTCAGATTCTCCTCCTAGGCGGGTTCTCTTTTGGCGTCCTCTCCCCTCCTTTGCGAAAGGGCTGTTGATTGCTAGCATCCAGGGGCCCCGCTGGAGGGGTCTTTGGAAAAATCTTCCTCCCCTGATTGGGAAGTTGGACCCCAGGCCTTGGAGATAGCTGGATGGGAGCCAAGTCAGTGGCTCCTCCCATCTCCGTGGAGGGAGGCCTCCCTGATGGCCACCTCCTGGCTGTGGGCTTCGTAGAGTGGAGGCAAGGCTTCCCCCACCGCCCCGCAGTGAGGAAGAAGGTGGAGGCCTGGGTGGGGTAATGGCCATCTTGTGCTGGAGTTTGCCGAATTAAGGCCCAGAGAGGTGAGACCACTTGCCCTAGGTTGCACAGCAAGTAAGCAGCAGTCAGATCTGGGTATTTTGACTCCAGAATGGGCTCTTACCTGGGTTGCCTGATATCTCTCAGCCTCCCTCAGGAATCTCGGTGATGAGTGGGACAGAAAAGACTGGGAGGTTCAGGAAGTACATCAGGGTCCCAGATTAGATTAAAGAGGGGAGGTCCTTTCTGAGGAGGACACCTGAGCTGACCTGAAGGACAAATAGAAGGTAGTTTGTATCAGGTGTGTGGAGCTGTGTTGCAGGCAGCTGATACTGCCTGTACAAAGGCCCTGAGACAAAGGCACAGAAGGTCTAGTGTGGCTGGGAAGAAGCCTGTGAGGTTGGGAGATGGGAGTGGAAGGGCCACAGGTAGTCATCATTGCAGAGGCTTGCACCATGCCTGCTGAGCTGTGTCCAGAGTCCAGAGCCTGCCCTGGGGAAGATGTGGCAGAATCCTGCAGGTGGCATTGGTTATTGGGGCCTGGAAGGAACAGAGAGCCTGAGGGTGTTTTTGGCAAGTCTGGGCAGATGCTCCCCTATTTAGTAAAGCTCACTGTGGGTGTCATGGTTGTGATTCAGGCTGATGGGGCAGGAGGAGTTGGAAATTGGAGCCAGGCTCATCTTTTAGTCTAAAGGGACATGGAGCTGAGGGAGGGAGCTTTGGGGGCTCCTCTGGCCTCAGATCTTGGGGTCCTTGTCAGTCAACCCTCCAGGGCTTCCTGGGGTGGGATAAAGGGTGACATGAAGACCATGAGCTAGCATGGGGGTGTGTGTGTCTGTAGAGGCCATTTTGGTCAGGCCTGCGTGGCAAGCAGGCTGTGTCTGTGCTTCCGACACATGTTAGGAAACGCCAGCCAGGGAAGAGGAGGATCCTGGGGCTCAGCCTGCTGGCGGATGTGAATCATCCCTGCAGGCCTGCACAGGCTGGGCCTGGTGGGGGCGGAGTGCTCCCTGCAGAAGCTGCAGCCTGCTCTCCAGCCTCAGTTTCCCCATCTGTAAAGTACTGGATTCTCTGGTCTCAGATCTTGGGGCTGCCCTGGGCAGGTTTTTTCAGCCAGGCTTTGTTTAAGGGAGGCTTTCACAATAGAGGCAGCATCGGCTGAGTGCACGCTGCCTTATCCTTGCACAATGCCGCAGCTGGGTGGGCAGCGCTGCAACTGGGTGGGGTCTCTTCCCTGCTCCTCAGGATCCTCACCTGCCCTGGCTCCAGTCAGACCCTGGGCCACGCCTGCCCACATTTCTCATTTTGTCTTAGCCATGAGAACCTTCCCCCTCCAGCTTCCTTGCATCTGGGGGCTCAGGAAGTGCCCCATCCAGTCAGTCTGAGGTTGGCTGGCTGAGGAGGGGCTGGTCAGGCTGGGCTTTGCGGGAGTATAAGAGTTGTCCCCATGAGGCAGGGCATTCCAAGCTCGGGATGGCTTGTATAAGGACTGAGGAGGGATTTGAAATGGTCAGGTAGTCTCAAGAGCTGATTGGAAAGAGGGGAGGGGAGGAGAGGCCATAAATGATTCTAGGCCCCCATCCCCTAAATGGCATGGAGGGGAGAATGCCTATTTTGAACAAGCCCGGGAATTTGGGAACTGCTAAGGCCTAAGGGAGATGTGAACCATGTAGGGTATGAGGCAGGGAGGGGCTACCTCCTCTGAACCACCAGAGAGAAGAGCTCAGAAGCTGGAGCTGCAGTGAGGGTAGGACAGATGGGAGCCAGGAGTCTTGCTGTGGCTTTGAGATGCACCCATGGGCTCAGTTGAGGAGCTTCTGCTTCTGGCTCCTCAGGACTCAGGCTTTCTGTGCTGCCATTGATGAAAAGAAAAATCCTGAAGAAAACCCTGTTCCCATAGTAACGCAGCTCTAATTAGAGATTCCAAGGCCAAGTAGGGCCTTTCCTGTCTGGGTGGGGTCTTGGAGCCAGGAGGGGTGCTGGTGGGTGGGGAGACAGCTCCCCTTTTGCCCACCCTTCCTGTTGGGGTAGGAATACCAGGTATCTGCTTGGCACCAGGCCCATAAATCCTTTCAACATCCTGGCAGAATAGAGAGACGACCTTTTTGGCAAGTAGGTAAACGGGGGCTGAGTGAGGTGAAGGCACTCTCCCGAGTGCCTGGCCCCCACTCTGGGCACCTCACTGGTTGGTCTAGGCCTTTTCATCAAATCGGTTTGAGGACTAAACGCACTAGGCTGATGGGGCCTGAGTATCCGAGGAGTTGGTGGCCGTCATATGGCCCCAGGCAAGTGGGGGCTGCTGCCGAGCCTCCCTTGAGGTGCAGTGGCTGCCTCTTGCTTCAGCAAAGCAGTCAAGTGTCATTTATTGAGAGGAGCCTCTACTTCCTGTGTTTGTTCTCAGGCAGGCTGGTAAGCACTGTGTTTATGTGCAGGACTGTGTTAGGATGAGCTCTCTGAACCCCAGGTTCAGTGCAGGAGATTTGACTCTATTCTGCTGTCCTCCTTCCCTGCCCCTTTGTACCTCTTTCTAGGGAACACAGAGTCCCTTCTGCTGCTGGGTGGGGGGCCTGCAGGGGCCATTCCTCTTGTCTGTTCTCTGGTCATCCCACTCACCGCACATTGGGCAGGTGGTACCATGTGGTCAGGGCAGGCCACCAGGGCTGCTGTCCACAGAGCAGTGCTGTGGCGGCTCTGCCCAGCTGACTCAGGCTCACTGCTGCCTACAGATGTGCAGGACAAGGAGGGACGTGGAAGGACAGCTGCCCTCCTCATGGTTCCCATCAGCCCCTTGGCTTCTACAGCAGTGGGGGTGGAGCAGGTCAGCTGGTGGAGAGCTGTGCTCCCTGGGGTGTGTGCGGCTTTAGGATGGTCCCAGCACCCAGCAGCCCCAGCCCCTGCGGACCCCAGCCTCAGTTAGCACTTGGCTGGGGCGTGATGGAGGATCCAGCTCGCCAGAAAGGTTCCAGATGGTGGACCCTGCAGAGGAGATGGGCCGAGGGGACCCAGTGGACCCAAGGGGTTCTAAGAGGGGCTGGTTCGGGGCCTTGGGCAACCCATGGAGGGCATGTCCACTGATCCATACACAGGAGGGTAGGTGGAAGGAAAGAGGGCAAAAGATCTTCCCACTCCCCTCCTGAATGCCACCATGACCTGACTTTCTCCCCCATGTGACCTTAGGCAAAGACATGCCACCTCTCAGTCTCAGTCTCCCTCTGTGAAGTGGGGACCTTCATCCCCTCGTGCTGATGTGGGGACACATGATGAGGTTAGGATGGAGCTGACCCCCTTCAGACTAGGGGGGGTGGTTGAACTAAGGATGGATCCTCTGGGTGTGGGTTCCTCTACCCACCAGCCTCCCTACCATTTGTGGGGTGATGCTTGTCACCCACCGCTGGGGTCCCTGTTTCATACAGGCACCAAATGATGACATGCTCGCAAAGCCCCAAGCCAGGCAGAGCCTGGCAGCTCACCCAGCCCAGCAGATGTCCCTGCTGCTGCAGTTTTTAGGATCCAGGGCGCTTGAGGAATGTGACCGAAGATACCGCTCCCAGGTTTTAGCTGGAAGAATCAGCATGGATCTGCAAACTGGTGTGGTTACCGAGAACAGCCAGTGCGCGTAGCATGTGGGAGCAAACCTCAGAAGCCACCTCCACTGTCTTGACATTAGGGATCAATATGGTCATATCGGATGGTTTAGCAACAGGAACCCGGGTAAAGATGTCATGCAGAGAACCGTTTGCAGATACATAGGTGAAGAAAATGCATGTGCATAGGAGCACAGGCTGGAAGGGTGTGTTCACCGTTCACGTGGTATTCTGCGGTGGGGGGGGCAGAATATGTATGACTTCATTTTTGTGCTCTTATGGGTTTTCTAAATTTACTGAAAGGAACATGTGCTGTTATGGTCTACTCTTAGCTTTTACACGTATGCAGAAAGAAGCAGGAAGAATGTAAGGAACCCACATATACCGACTCCCCAGGATGTAGAGTTCTGCCGTGCTGACTCCATCTGTCTCTTTATACATTGTTTTTTATTTTATTTAAAGCCAATCCTTGACATCAGGGCATTTCATCATGAAATATTTCCCATCTGTGTCTCTAAAAAATTAGGCCATTTTCTTACATAACCACAACATGATTAACCATAATTAATCCTTAATATTTAATTATGGGCCATGTTAGGATTCTCCCAGTGGGCTCAGGAACATCTTTTTGTAGTTGGCTTGTTCAAAGGTGTTACTTCTATAATCAGGAAAGTGATGTGAAAACGGACATGGCTGGCCTTGGCCTTTGACTGGCCGTGCCTGTGTTCCTGGGTTCTGCCTGCCGCCTCTGGTGTGTGACCAAGGGATCTGAGCCACTGTGGGGTCTCGTCAGCCCCCTGGCCCTGTGGCATCCCCGGTGTGTGGGCCCTGGGGGTCCCCTGTACCAGTTGGAGGCTCCCTCTCCGCAGGTATGGACCTATCGGCCAATCAGGACGAAGAGACTGACCAGGAGACTTTCCAGCTGGAGATCGACCGTGACACCAAAAAGTGCGCTTTCCGCACCCACACGGGCAAGTACTGGACGCTGACGGCCACTGGGGGCGTGCAGTCCACCGCGTCCACCAAGTGAGTGCCCCGCCACCCACCTGTCACCCCCCTTGCTCACCTAAGCCAGTCCTTCCTGTGGGATTGGGGTAGACACACCTGACCCTGTCTTGCCATCCCTCAGGAATGCCAGCTGCTACTTTGACATCGAGTGGCGTGATCGGCGTATCACACTGCGAGCATCCAATGGCAAGTTTGTGACCGCCAAGAAGAACGGGCAGCTGGCTGCCTCCGTGGAGACAGCAGGTAGCTGCCTACTGGCACACCCCAAGCCCCTGGTCCGTGGGGCTGCCCCTAAACCTTGGAGGGTCTAGCCATGCCACAGTTACTTGTCAGCCCTATCTGAGGCCCGCTGTGTCTGTGCTTGGCATGCCCCAAACCGGCCCCACCTTGTCTTACCTTAGGGCCAACTGGTGTGTGACCCTGGGCTTCTGGCTTTTCC
Source organism: Galeopterus variegatus (assembly GCF_000696425.1). Classification (NCBI taxonomy): domain Eukaryota; kingdom Metazoa; phylum Chordata; class Mammalia; order Dermoptera; family Cynocephalidae; genus Galeopterus; species Galeopterus variegatus. Next base: position 273,912 of record NW_007727375.1, on the reverse strand, counting down.
TCTCTGAGCCACATCCTGGTCATACCAGCCCCCCACCCCCCACCCTGCTATGAGGCTCACTGTGCATTCCTCCTCCTGGGACAGGGGAGGCAGAGCTCTTCCTCATGAAGCTGATCAACCGTCCCATCATTGTGTTCCGCGGGGAGCATGGTTTTATCGGCTGCCGCAAGGTCACGGGCACCCTGGATGCCAACCGCTCCAACTACGATGTCTTCCAGCTTGAGTTCAACGACGGTGCCTACAACATCAAAGGCAGGTTTTCCTGCGGGAGGCTGCTGGGCACCAACCCCCCTTGGTGCAGGGGCTGGTGTCAGGGCTGCAGCAGTCACCCCCCACCTCACCCCATTCCCTGATTAGCCCTGGCTTTGGGGCTCAGCCTGGTGACCCTGTGGCTTGGCTCAAGGCCATTCCAGGCCCCAAGGGGACAGATGTCCTATGCTGATTTGGATTCAGAACATGTTTTCAGATCCCCATTCGTGTGTCTAGTATGGGCAGGGTGGTGGTGCGGGGGATGTACAGACCCCACCTGCATTCTGGAAGCCATGATTGGAGGGAGGGGGCATTAGCCCTTGAAGAAGAGGAGGAGGCCTGTGCAGGGTGGGGGCGGGAGAGCAGGGCCTGGGGCAAGGCCTGATGGATCCCCCCTCCCCAGACTCCACGGGCAAGTACTGGACGGTGGGCAACGACTCCTCGGTCACCAGCAGCAGCGACACCCCTGTGGACTTCTTCTTCGAGTTCTGCGACTACAACAAAGTGGCTATCAAGGTGGGCGGGCGCTACCTGAAGGGGGACCACGCAGGGGTCCTGAAGGCCTCCGCTGAGACCATCGACCCTGCCTCACTCTGGGAGTACTAGGGTTCCGCCCGCCTCCTGTCCCATCCCACCCCATTCTGGCTCCTCCAGACCCCTTCTGCTAACTCTCTTCTCCAGGTGGGCTCCGGGGTGGTGAGCCCCTTGCCTTTTAAACTGGAAACCCCAGAGAAAATGGTGCCCCCACCTGTTGTCCCTTCTGGACTTTCCTCCCACCTGGGTCCCCCCCACTCATGAGTCTGGCTATGGCCTGTTCCTTGGAGGGATTTCAGATTCCTCTGCCCTCTTCTCTGCCATGGAGTGAGGCTGGCACCTCTTTCTTCTGACCTCAGACGACTGAGCCTTATTTTCCTGGATGTGGCCAAGGAGAAGTGGGGGGCTGGGAGGAGGCCTTCCTGAGCCCCTGGGCATGGCAGGGCATGTAACTGGAATCTCCTGCCCCCTCCTGACACCCTCTCCCCCTGCACCCCAGGAGGCAGGCCCCAAGCCTGTCAGTGGCCCCTCCCTGGTGCACCGTCCCTGCACCCCTGCATCAGGAGTGTGCCTGAGACTTGCCCATGCATGTTTTTCTGGGTCTTGGCTGGAGGGCGGCCTCCCTCGTGCCCTTCAGAGGCCCAGGCTGGCTCCCCTTGCTGGGAGTGGGCACCAGGTCTGCCCACTGTGCATTCCTCTGTGGGGATGCTTGGGGTTGGGATGGGGGGGACGCTTTGCTCCTGTCTCTTTCCTTTCACCCTGGCCTGACTGGAAGCAGAAAATGACCAAATCAGTATTTTTTTTAATGAAATGTTCTTGCTGTAGGTGCCCCGGGTAAGCCTGGTTGTAGTAATGAATGGTCTTCAAGGGGGCTTGGGGGAGTGTCTCAGCACCTGCCTGAGTCCAGACCTGCTCCCACCTTCCCAGGGGGCTCGCATCTCCGTCCCCTCCTTCCTTCCTCCTGGGCATGGCTGGTCCCCTCCCTGCATCAGCCAGAGCCCCTGCTGTGATTGGTGCTCCGCATCTGACTGGACTCCTCGGGTCTCCTGGGCTGGATGAAGCCAGGCGGTGCCCTCAGCTGGGAGCCAGCACCCCTACCCCCCCCAACTGCCGTGCATCTCACTCTGGGTGTCTTGGTCTTTTATTTTTTTGTAAGTGTCATTTGTATAACTCTAAACGCCCATGATAGTAGCTTCAAACTGGAAAGAGCAAAATAAAATAACTTGAGTCTGCAGCCCTGAGGTTGGCCTGTGCATCTTGGGGACGGAGGTGGGCAGGGAGGGTTGGTGAGTAAGGTGGGTGCCTTTGCTCTGAGCCAAGTGGTGGGAGAGCTGGGAGGGAGGCTGGGGCTCCAGTGGGTGATCTGTGAGCTCGTGCAGCCAGGACATCTTTTGGGATGGGAGGACATGGCTGGGGTGGAGTGGAGTGGAGTGGACTCTCGTTCAGCCTGTAGGTCTGCCCAGAGCCACCGGGTTGGCACAAGCACATAGTATGCACTCTGGTGAGGAGCAACTGAATTGGTGGCTCCTCAATAGGCCACCTCCAATGTTTAGGAGGCCTGGGGCAGGAGTATACACAGAGGTGGCCCTGCCTAACACATGCAGAATATTTAGGAGGTGCAGATAAGGAAATACATCCCCCGGTTGACAGGTGCTCCTTGACTAGGGAACTTAGGGGTAAGGGCCACCACTTCTTGTCCTATAAAGGGCCTTATGAGTGTGCCTGAAGCCCCCCAGTTCTTCCACAACCCCACAAGTGGTGTGCTGGGGACCCCCTCGAGCTAGGAGGTGCTGTTGGGCCCTTGGGAGTGCAGGCCCAGCCCGCACAGGCCTTGGAAGGAGTCGGAGATGGATGGGCTAAGCTTGGAGACCTTGGGCTGGTGCCTGCATCAAAACGTGAGCCCCAGCCCAGCTCTGCGAGGGAGGGAGGCATGTCTCCGGATGTCTCACAGCGGGACGTGGATCTTGGGCCCTATTCTCTGGGTTCCATGAGGCCAGCTCCACCGGAGGGGCAGGTGCGGGGCTGGACCCTTTTGTGTAATATTTAATCCCGGCCTGGCCCCAGGGTCAGCCGCTGTTCCATTTTACAGAGGAGGAAACAGGTGAAGAGCAGCGAGGCGCAGCTCTGAGCGGTGGGACCCGGTAGAGGATGGGGGCGGGGGTGACACCGCAGACGGGAGCCGACGCGCCCCCGGTCCCCACCTCGCCGAGGCTCTGCATGGCCGGAGGCCACCGATTGGCTGTTGATGACGAAGCTGGGAGGCCTGCGCTGTGATTGGTGGTTCTCGGGGGCGGGAGTCTCGAGATTGACAGGGGCAGATGACTGCTTCAAAGGCCTGTTGGGCGCCCCCAGCCCGGTTAATACCAGGCCAGAAGCCAGAAAAGCCTCAGTGACGTGGAAGAGACAGATGAGTCCTCCGGAGCCGACCTCTGCCAGGCCATGGGGGATGAGGGGGTCGCACAGGGGGAGGGAGAGGAGGGAGCCCCGCCCGTGGACGGGGCCGACCCTGGCCTGGAACGACTCGGGTCCGGCCTCAGCTGGTTCTGAATTCCATTCATGACGCCCAAATGGGCGCCCACCACGTGGCCGCGCGTGCCCGGGCTGTGGGGCCCGTCGAGTGCGCGCACAGTCTGACGGCGGAGGCTGGCTGCCCCGAGCAAGCGGATCTCCAGGGAGGAGTAGGGAGCCCCTAACCCAGGAAAAGGGACCGGAGAGCAACCCGGGTGGAGGGACCCGCATAAGCACAGGCCGCCCGTAGGGAAGGCTTCGGGTCCCGGGTGAAGTGTGGGTTTGAGGGTGCCAGGCCGACTGTTCTCCAGACCCAGTGGAGGAAAAGGGCGTCTTCGGAAGGAGGGAGACTCTCCCGTGGGCGCCCCGGAGCGCCGTGGGGACTGCCAAACTCGCTGTGGCGCGCCCCGACTCCCCATATCCTGGCCTTTTCGCATCTTCAGGGCCCTCCTGTCAGGACTGGTTCTGGGTCTCCCCAGGGCGCGGATTCCAGAGCACTGGGTGCAGTTCCCGCTCCTGTGAGTCCTGTTTGCTTCTTCGGCTGTTCCCAAAGAGTGCGACCCATCACACGTCCACACACTTGGGAGCCTGCACACAAACACGGACTTGTGTGTATGAACACATACAGATATGTGCAAAGGACCCCATGCACACGCAAATACATATGCACGGAGCCGCGTGCTGAGGCACACGTGCACACACAGACACATGCACTCAGACACGCAGACATGAGCACAGACAGACACACACACGCACACAGACCAGCTCCCTGGAACATGAGCTACAGCCCCAGGCTGCGCTCACTCAGCACTCAGGGTACTAACCTCTGTTCCATGCATCTCCATCCCCATCCTCCCAGCTGGGTCAGGGGCCAGCAGAGACCTCATAGCTCTGAGGGTGGGTCCCCCACTAAGCCTTCCATGGGGGGGAGTGACAAGAGTCCCATGTCCCATTGCTCAGATGGGAATACTGAGGCTTAGAGAGTCCCTTGTGTGTTTATGCAAGTGTAGCCAGGGCTCCAAGTTACTCATCAGGGTTAACTGATCCCAAAAGATCGCGATTTAAGGGAAAATGTTCAATTAAACTTGCCAGAAAGAACAAAGAAAGGAAGTTTATGCAAGTGTAGCCAGGGCTCCAAGTTACTCATCAGGGTTAACTGATCCCAAAAGATCACGATTTAAGGGAAAATGTTCAATTAAACTTGCCAGAAAGAACAAAGAAAGGAGAGGCACTTCCCTCTGTGGGTCCCTCCCTGGTCAGGGGCAGGAGGCCAGGCAGGTGTGGGCAGCCTATGGTCCCAGCATGGAGAACAGGCCCCACCCCAGCCCTGGACCTCCCTATTCCCATCTGCTGCGACCTCCTCCCTTGGGATGCTGGGGCTGTGGAGCTTTCACCAGCCCCAGGAGGACTCGGGCAGGTCCCTCTGGTGGGTGAGGCCTCTGAGCTTCCAAATTGAGTCTCATGGGACAACCCCTCTGTGGGGGACACCCCAGACCCAGCTGGGCGCAGTTTCCTCCAGGGCCTCTCCCAGAGCTGGGAGGGGTGAGAGCTGCGCTCACTCTTTTAAAAAAGTTTTTGTTTTTTACAAGCTTTTCCCTCAAATGCTGACTTTTGGGGATCAATCATGAAGTGAGTGAGGCTGGGCAGGGAGACCCCCTGGCAGTGCCCATACGGACTTCCTGGAGCCCCTCCGGCCTTGGTTTTTCCACTGGAGCAATGGGCAGCTGGGTTCCTGGCCTCCCTGGGCCATGGGCAGCAGGAATGTCTGGATGGGGGAGGGGCTCTGAGACCCTTGGGGTGGTGGAAGGAGAAGGGGACAGATGGGGTCTTCCAGACAGAGTGAGACCTGAGGGGGTGGGCGGGCTGAGCATTTGGCCTGAAACCCAAGCCCCTCAGTGGGGGCCTGGGCTTAACCCAGGAGGAGGAGGATCCTCCAGGATGTGTGAATAATTAAGAAAGATGAAAGCCTTCACCGCACTCCCCTCCTCCTCCCTGGGACCCAGGCCTGACGCAGGAGGGGAGGGGTCAGGGGAGGGGCCGAGGAAGAAGGAAGCCCACCTTCCCGGGAACGCCAACTAGTGCCAAGTGCTGTCAAGTGCTCTGAGAGTGTTATTACTGTTATTGCCATTATTGTTGTTATTTTAGGAAATTAAGATCATAAATGAATAAAATATAAATTCAAAGGATACCCAAAGATATAAAAAGAAGTCCAGGGGTGCCCCAGCCTCAGTCCTTTTTCTCTTAAAGATAACTCTGTTAACAGTTTCTTACATCCTTCTGGAAGGTTTTATTTAAGGAATTATGCTATAACCCTTACTATGTGCCAGACACTAAGCCCTCTACACATATGAGGGTACTTCGAAAAGTTCATGGAAAAATGGAATTAAAAGATAATACAAATTTTTCCAGAAACTTTATGAAGACCCTTATATTATCTCATTTAGTCCTTATAATGGACTGAATTGTGTCCCCCCCAAAATCATATGTAGAAGCTGTAACCCCCCCATAGTCCTCAGAATGGGACTGTATTAGGAGACAGAGCCTTTAAAGAGGTGAATAAGTTAACATGAGGTCGTTAGACTGGGCCCTGATCCAATAGGACGGGTGTCCTTGTAAGAGATTAGGACAGAGAATACACACCAGGGGACAACCATGTGAGGACACAGGGAGAAGACGGCCATCTACGAGCCAAGGAGAGAGGTCTCAGGAGAAACCAACCCTGCTGACACCTTGATCTTGGACTGCCAGCCTCCAGAACGTGAGACAATAAATTTCTGTTGTTTAAGCCGTCCAGTCTGTGGCACTTTGTTACGGCAGCTCTAGAAAACTAATACAGTCCTTATAACAGCCCTTTGTGTTAGGTATTATTTTATTCTCATTTTTTGGTGAAGAAATGGAGGGTCAGAGAGGTTAAGTAACTTGCTCCAGGTCACACAACCAGTGAGTGGTGCAGCTGGGGTTTATATATAAAAACATAAAATATATATACAAGTACAGACTCACATACATACGCTCATGTGACGAGTCCCCGCGAAACAAGGCCAACTGGTTTATTTAGGAGGTGATCCCAGGAAGCACAGGTAAAGGGTGGGGACATGTGACAGGGGATACAGGGAAGCCAGTTGGTGCAGCTGGGGTTTATATATAAAAACATAAAATATATATACAAGTACAGACTCACATACACACGCTCATGTGACAAGTCCCCCCGAAACAAGGCCAACTGGTTTATTTAGGAGGTGATCCCAGGAAGCACAGGTAAAGGGTGGGGACATGTGACAGGGGATACAGGGAAGCCAGTAGCAAGTCACCACTTGGGCAACCAGAGCCGAATTCTGTTGAGCGGCTCAGAGGGACAAAGTGGGGACATTGCAGGTAAAGGGTGGGGACATGTGACAGGGGATACAGGGAAGCCAGTAGCAAGTCACCACTTGGGCAACCAGAGCCGAATTCTGTTGAGCGGCTCAGAGGGACAAAGTGGGGTCATTGCCCCAGAAGCAGGGACGCCAGGCTTTCCACCATCACTGTAGGAGCTCTTGCTGGGGCTGTGACCCCCCTGAGCTGCAGACTTCTTCTGGGGGGCAGGTTGAGTGCACGGACAGCCAGAGGGCAGAGGCAGACTCTGGGGTACACGGGAAGCAGCTCCCTGCAGAAGGACATGGGAGCCGAGGGCAATGTGGGGCGCCTGTGGCAGCTTCTTCTCCATCTGTTATTATGTTGTTATCATGACGTCATTGTATATATTTTATTTTCATTCATTCATTAATGTTTACTTGTGGTAAAATACACATCACATAAAATGTACCATCTTAACCATGTTTAAGTGTAGTTCAGGGGCATTAAGTACATGCACGGTGTTGTGCAGTCATCATCACCACTCATATCCAGAACTTTCTATCTGGCAAAACTGAAACTCTACCCATCAAATACTAACTCCCCGTTCCTCCTGCCCCCAGCCTCCAGCAACCACCGTTCTTTATGACTGTGACTGCTCTAAGTACCTCATTCATATAAGTGGAACCGAACAGTATTTGTCCTTCTGTGACAGGCTTATTTCACTTAGCACAAGTCCTCAAGTTTCATTCATGTTGCGTGTGTGTCAGAATTTCCTTCCCTTTCTTTTTTTTCTTTGCAGCTGGCTGGCCCGTATGTGGATCCAAACCTGTGATCTTGGTGTTGTAAGGCTGCGCTCTAATCAACTGAGCTAACCACCAGCCAGAATTTTGTTCCTTTTTAAGGCTGAATAATATTCCATTGTATGCATATGCTATTTGTTTATTTATCCATTCATCCATCATGGACAATTAGGTAGCTTTTACCTCCTGGCTCTTGTGAAAAATGCTGCTATGAACATGGGTGTGCAAATATTTCTTTGAGACCCTGCTTTAGATTCTTTGGGGTGTATACCCAGAAGTGGAGTTGCTGGGTCATATGGTGATTCTATGTGTAATTTTTTGAGGAATCACCACTGTTTTTCACAGCAGCTGCACCATCTATATTCCCACCAGCGGTGCCCTGGGGGTTATGTGTTTACACACATGCTCCCCCCACAGCTCCGAACCTTGAGCTGTCACCTAACAAATGCAAATCTTATCTGCACAGGCAGCCCTTGCTCTGCCTTCTCGATGTGGATGTCCCATCCTATCTACCTCATCCCCCACTCATCTGTCATGAACGCAGACACTATCGCTCGGAACAACTGTGTGCAGGAGCCTTTTACAAGTCTCCAGCGTGAATTGCTTGGAGGACAATACCTGGCTCGCTTGACATTTTGATAGATGTGGCCAGATCACCCCCAAAAGGCTCCCTTGACACTTTTTGCGAGGTTGAGAGGTGAAAGGGAGCATCTTGCATGTGTAAGTGTGTACAATGACCACGTCATGCTGGCAGGTGGGCGCTGGTACAGTGCAAGGCCGGAGGGAGCATTGTGTCTGCCTCCTAGACAGGAGGACTAGCTGTGCCTGGCTGGGCCACTAACTCAGGGTGTGACCTTGAGCTCATCTGTAAGAGGGAGCCACAAAATGAAGTCATAGATTCTGCTGTGGGCCATGTGAACACAGCTCTAGAGGGTGCTGGGACACTTCCAGCATTCCATGATCAGGTCATGGACAGGTGCTGCTTTGCTAGCAAAAATGTCCAATGTCTTGGCTCTTGTCTGGACCAAGATCAGCTCAGAGCAGTGACTAGACCATCCCCTACTGATGTGGAACACAGAGGAGCTGCTACCCACCCTTGGAGAAATATTAAATGGGAACATTCTTTTCTGCGGAGATGCAGGTTAGAAACAACAGGGCAACATAAGGGAGGGTGGGTCTTGGTGGAGAGAAGGGCAGTGAGGCCCCCAGCCCCAATGTTCTAGATTTTCTGATTCCTCAGCCCAGGCACCTGCAAGTGGGGAATGTGGGCACCGGAGCCTGAATTAAACTTGAAAGGGATTAGTTTTTAAGGTGGGACTGGGCCTTGGAGCTGGCTGGGATTGGCCCACCAGCCCACTTGACTGTGCACTGACTTCCACTGAGGCCAGTGGGGGTGGTTTAGGGGAAGATGTTGGAGGCAGATTCGGTTCAAACGCTGGTTCTATCATCTTTCTGCTACCTGACTGCTATCGGTACATTTTGGTTTATAAGAAACTGAAAGACACTGTAGGCAGAAAGGTATTTAATACAGGGACTCAAGAGCTCATGATATTATTGTAAGGTCTGGAAGAATAATCCCAGGACACCAGCAAGGTGGGGAGTCAGGAAAATTCAATTAAGGCATAGTGGGGGCAGCTTGTCTCTGCTCCACCATGTCTAGGGCCTCAGCTGGGAAGACTCAAAGGTTGGAGGCTGGATCCTTCTGGAGTATCATCTTCACTTACACATCTGACAGTTGATGTTGACTGAGCTGTTGGCTGGGATGTCTACCTATGGCCTCTGCATAAGTGGGCTAGTTGAGCTTCCTTGTAACATGGCGGCTGGGTTTCAAGAATCAGTGTCCCAAGAAAACCAGGGGGATGTGGAAGGCATTTTATGATGTAGGCTTGGAAGTCACCTGGTGTCACTTCTGTTTTCTATTGACCGAGGCAGTTGTAAAGCTCTGCCCAGGTTCAAGGGGAGAGTTTGTGCAAGTCCACCACTCCATGGGGATTGTTCAAGGCCACACTGTAAGAAGCACACGTGGAATGGGAGCTATTATTGCTTCCCCCTTTGGTAAATGTCCCCTTTTTTTTTTTTTTTTTAAAGATGACCGGTAAGGGGATCTTAACCCTTGGCTTGGTGTTGTCAGCACCATGCTCAGCCAGTGAGCAAACTGGCCATCCCTATATAGAATCAGAACCCGTGGCCTTGGTGTTATCAGCACCGCACTCTCCTGAGTGAGCCACGGGCTGGCCCGGTAAATGTCATGTTTGGAAAATCCCTCCTTGGGCTTACGCAGTGAGCAGCAGAATCTTGTTTCTCACCTGTTTTGGGCTCCTCTCTATAAGAAAGTGTGTTGGTTTCTGGGAGCCAAAGGACAAATGTCCTGATGGGGCTGTGCTCTGGAGGGCTTTGAATGCCAAGATGAGAAGCTTGGGCAAAATGTTGCCTGACATGGGTGTCTTTTGCTCATGGTAGACATCTGCAAGGTCCATCTGGCTGGAAGAAGTGGGGCAAGGGGCGGAGGAGGGGAACGGCAAGGAAAGAGAGTCTGTGAGCTCAGCCAGGAGGCTGTTGTAGCCCCCCAGGAGACAGAAGCCAGTGACTGAGAGGATGTCACACCTGGTGAAGGTTTTGAACCTGGGTGGGAATCAGGGAGGAGGTGCCACTGCGGGGAGGATGATGGTGAGGTTGGTTTGGGAGGAGCTGAGTTGGATGAATACAGGGGTGTCCAGGGCAACATGTCTGGAGATGAGCTGATGTGGGGTGTGCAGCTTCACAGCAGAGACACGTGGGGAGGCCGTCACTGAGGGCAGGCAGGGCGCGGGGGGACGAGACCAGGACGCAGACCAGAGGCCTGAGGATTTGTCTCTGCTGAGGAGTTCGGAGCAGGAGGAGCCAGGAAAGAGTCAAGGAGGGAAGACAGATTCCAGGAGGGAGGTGGCCAAACCATCCACACCAGCTAGGGTTGGTGACAGCCGAGGGTCACAGAGGCCCACAAGAATAATGGCTCCAACAAGATGACACTGGATTTGGCCTCATCCAAGGATCTGGGGGCAGGTTGTCCGGGGGGCCTGGGGGTGTCTTCCTATCACATCCTCTGGTCCCAGGCTCCCTCCGGCTTCCTGCTACACCCTGGTCCTTGTGACCCGAGAAAGATTAGAGGAGGGGGACAGATGAAAGGGTCCACAGGACGGGTCCAGGGACATGGGGTGGCCATGACAGCAGCTATAGTTCAGATGTTCTGTCTCTGTGGAAGCCGGAGAAGGGACATCCGGCTTTCTCCTGCAGTGAGGAATTAATCCGGCCTGGCCAGTACCTCAGAAGAGGACATGAGGTCAGGCAACTGGGCTGTGACTCTGAGGCAGGAAATGGCTGAACTGGGATAGGAACCGAGGAAGCGCCTGTGCTTCCTGCAGCCCCGCTGAGGCCTGAGGAAGTCCCCGCTTCCTCGCTGGCGCCGCTCCCCTCTCCGGGAGGAGCAGGACAGGCCTCTGGGGGCCGTGTCAGCCGCTTGCCAGTCTGGAGGCCGCGCAGGCTTGCGGAGGCCTGGACACCCTCTGGGCGCCCACCTTGGGGCCACATGGGCTCCCCACTATGTGCCCGGTTCCAGGCTCTGCGAGAGCCCCCACAAGGGGTAGAGTCAAAGCCCTGTCTGGGGCCTGAGGCCACCCTGGACAGTGACTGAGGCCAGACTGGGGACGTTCCTTGGGGGCAGGTTCTAGGGTGCTGGGATAGGGCACAGCCATCCGGACCTTCCACTCACTTCCTTTGGGCTATAGGCAGATGTTCATCTTATGGACACTTGCAGATCCTCATAGCCAGTGTTTCTTCCCTGGGGCTGCTGAGAAGGTGAAAACCACCCTTAATGACTGTGATACTGACAGGCACGGCCACCCGTCGGCTGTCTGTGTCAGAGGCTTAATTCTAGGCTGTGCTCATTTTCTTACCACAGCTTTTCAGAAATAAGGGGGGCGGGCAGAGAAAGAGGGAGAGAGAAAGAGGGAGGGAGAGAGAACCAGGCTCGGGGCAGACAGGGAGAGAAAGGAGAGCTGAGAGTGGCTTAAGTGAGCCCGGTGCTGTCCTGGGCACAGGTGGCCCTTGCTGCTGCAGGGTGTGGCCGCTTGCTGCACACATGGGGCAGAACAGCACTTGCTTGTGGAGCAGATGCGCGTGGAGGTTGGTCTGCTGCCCCTGCCTGCCCCTGGCTGGCCTGTCGTTTGCTCTGGCCGTTAGAAGTGGTGGAAGCAGCACTCAGGGCTGGGCTTTGACCCGCCGGGCTCTCCCTCTTCTGCAAACCCCTGTTGGCGCCGGGTCTCCTTGACTTGGATGTACGGAATCGGATCCCTGGCCTTGGAGTCTGCATTTGGACAAGCCCCAGGAGGATGAAGAGCCAGGTTGGGGCTGCCTCCTGCCTGCCCACTCAGCCACCTGTTGGATTTAGGAACCCCCTCCGCAAAGCCCTCCCAGCCTGCCGGGGCCACCCTAGTGCGTCCCGTCCCTCACCTCATCCCTCGCCTCATCCCCATTTCTACCTGCCTGGTGTTCGAATTACGTTTCTCTGTCGCCCCAGGACTGTCCAGCTGAGCAATGCCTTCCTAGGGCCCAGCCCAGGCCTGTACCCAGGTGTGCTCGGGGCACATGCACAGGTGCATCCTTGTGCAGGGTGTGGGTGTGGGCTAAGTGCCCCCAGGGGTCTGACATGGGGTTAACAGTCTCAGACTCTTTTGAGAGGTGGGCGGGCCCGGTCTGGTCAGGGGACAGCATTTTATCCTCAAGGAGCCACCAGAAAAGTGGTGAGGGACAATATGGCTTTATACGACCATATGGGCCTGAGCCTGAGCCCACCTGGATGAGGATTCTAGGGGATAGCCAAGGAGGGACCAGACGATGTTCCTGGTGCTGCTGACCAGCACCATGGTCCCTCTGCCCTTTGCCAAGCACATTTCCTGTCTCATGTCCTCAAATTCTCATAACCTGAGGAAGACGCTGTAATGATTCCCACTTTACCACCAAGCAAGAGGCCCAAGTACCTTGCCCAACACCATGCAGCTACAAGGTTGTGGAGCTGGGGCTGGAATGCCTGCAGGTCTCACAGCAACTCCCACAAGCTCTCTTCCTCCCCGCTGAGGGATGAGCCCACCCCAGCAGGTGTGGTCACTTGTGTGCCTCCAGGGAGGGTTTTGACTGGCACCTTTTTTTTTTTAAAGTACAGTTTTTTTTATTTTTTATTTTAATTTAATGTTTAGCTAGAAAATTATTTTCTCAACCTAGAAATGAAGGAAAACATCACAAATTAAATTTAAAGTCAATTGGTAAGGAACAAATTTAACACTCAAAGATTAACATCTTTAATGCAAAAAGAACTCAAAAATGAATTAGAAAAATCTAAGCAGGAATTTGGTGAAGGACAGGAGATAAGTCACACACCCGGGGCGGCCCGTGGCTCACTTGGGAGAGCGTGGTGCTGATAACACCAAGTGAAGTGTTAAGATCCCCTTACCGGTCATAAAAAAATTGAAAAAAAAAAAAAAAAAAGGTCACACAACCCAAAGAAACATTTGTGGCTGGTAAGTACGTCCTAAGATGTTGTTGCAGGGGGTGGGAGGATGGGGCTGGCCCTCAGCTCCTGTCTCAGGACCCCGGGCGGCTGGCTCCTGACTGGCACTTTCTATTCAAGGCAAAGCAAGCCATCAGTCCTGAGCTGTCTGTGCCAACAATGTGCCCACGAAGGGAGAGGAAATAACAAGAGGAACTGGTTGTCAGACTTAATCCTGATCAAGAGGGAGGACCTGACAGGGACTATAGAAGTGACCATGAGAACAGCTGAGCACCACTGTCAGAAGAGAATTAAGAGAAGTCCAGAGAGAAGGCCAGTGGGGCTGTGGCAAGAGGCTCTCAGGGGAAGGGTGAATTGCAAATCTGTTTCAGAAGCACTTGCTCTTGTCTTGTTTTGTGGCGGCTGGTGGGTACGGGGATCCAAACCCTTGACCTCAGTGTTATTAGCACTGCACTCCACCAAGTGAGGGGCTCACAGCTTGTGAATGCTCAAAACGGGAAAGGAAAAGCAAAATGAAAATGCGCACACTGGGTCCACTGGTTTTGTGAGAAATGTTATCCGTATCACAGAAAAAAGCACATTGGGAGGAAATATATCAAAACGCTGTCAGTAGCTACCTGTAACAAAGCATTTTTACTTTTTCTTTATATTTTTGTTTTCAGATTTTTTCATTTTGAACATGAATTTTGTTTTTTGAACATTTATGACTGGCAAATGTATATAAAAAAGACACTTTTGAAGGATAGAAAAATAAAAATGCGGACAACTACCTACTAATGCCAAGTGAGGGGCTCACAGCTTGTGAATGCTCAAAACGGGAAAGGAAAAGCAAAATGAAAATGCGCACACTGGGTCCACTGGTTTTGTGAGAAATGTTATCCGTATCACAGAAAAAAGCACATTGGGAGGAAATATATCAAAACGCTGTCAGTAGCTACCTGTAACAAAGCATTTTTACTTTTTCTTTATATTTTTGTTTTCAGATTTTTTCATTTTGAACATGAATTTTGTTTTTTGAACATTTATGACTGGCAAATGTATATAAAAAAGACACTTTTGAAGGATAGAAAAATAAAAATGCGGACAACTACCTACTAATGCTCCTGACTAAAAAAAAGCCGTTTCTTAAGTAGAGAAGAAAGTTAAAAAAAAAAAAAAAAAGTAAAGAGTTGATACAAGGGATGGCTCCCTGAGGTCCAATTCTAGAGGATGTGTCTTAGGACAGACTCAGACTGAGAGACTGTGGCCACAAAGAATACCCCAGGGGCTGGGCTCTCCCTGTGACTGGAGGATAGACACAGGAGAGGAGTCTAGCAAAAGTCATCGACACACACACACACACGCACGCACGCACGCACGCAAAACCACTGAAGGCATCTGAATTTTCCCTAAAGGGAATGGTTGAATAACTTGTGGCAAACCTACACAAAGTATCATGGAAGTTATCCAAAGAACTAATCAGATGCATATAGATCTACAGACCTGGAAGACAGTGTATGATTGAAAAGGGAGAAAAAGCAAGTTGCAGTGAAAGGCACTTAATACCTTTACAAATGCCCCAAAGCCCAGTAAGTGGGTAGGTGTGTTGAAATGTGCTGGCAGGCGCCTGGGGAAAGGTGGGAATAAAGGTTGAGCATTCCTATTCCGAAAATCCAAAACTTTTTGAGTGCTGACATGGCAAAGGAAATGCTCACTGGAACATTTTGGACTTCAAATTTTTGGACCAGGGATAGCCAACGGTATGTATTCTGCAAATATTCCAAAATCTGAAAAAATCTGAAATCCAAAACACTTCCAGTCCCAAGCATTTTTTATTTTTTGGTGGCTGGCTGGTACATGGTCCCAAGCATTTTGGGTAAGGAATACTCAGCCTGTTATCACAAAGGTTAACTGGAACAGATTTTGGAAAAAAATATGTAGCAGAAGGGGAAAATAGCTTTTACTTATTTATTGAAAGTGCAGAGTCTATGATATTGTGCAAATACGTAAAATACAGAACATGCACAGGAACAGGGACTGGATGGCATGGATAAATTAAAAAATACACACTGATTATACAGAAGCTGGGAATGTGGGTAACTTGTGTAGTGAAACTTTTATTTCAGTAAACTTTTTCTTAGACCTGCCCCCTCCCCCAAACAAGTTAAATTGTTCAATAAAAATTTGCAAATGACAGACGATAGCCCCATGTTTTATTAAAGTGTATGTGCTCCTCCTGTATTTGGAGGTCCTGGCTTCCTCTCTGCCTAGTGCCAGCTCTCAGACCTTGGGGCCAATGCCTGGCTGGACAGGCTGTAGCAGGAGGTGCCGACTCCAGAGAGTAAGAGGTTGTGCTGCCAGGGAGGGGTGATGCACATTTTTTTCTTTCAGTTTTTAAATTTTTCACTAAGTGCAAATACTAGTTTTCTCTCTCCAGTTTTTTTTTTTGACAGCTGGTGGTACAGAAATCTGAACCCTTGATCTTGGGTTCTAACACTGCTCTAACCAATTCAGCCACCCCTCTCATTTTAAGACAAGTAAAATGGGATGGCTGCTGGGTACCATGTCACCACAGGGAGCAAGCCCCCAAGAGGGTTAAGGTGCCAGCGCAGTGCTGCTTGTCCCGACAGGCTGCAGCCCCTCCAGCTGGGCAGGGCGCTAAATGCTGTGGCTTCTCAGCCAAGATGCTTCCTGTTCTTGGAACTCTGTCCCCTTCTCAGCTGGATGGGGCTTCTCACATTCACACCTGACGTCCCGTGTCTGCTCTCGGGGGGGCCAAACTGGCCCTGTCTAGGGAAGGGGCCTGGAAGAGAGGCTGACTGCCCTTTTGAAGGGGAGTCTGTGCTGAAAAATCAAAAATTAAACCTTTTGTGCCCAATCTGGGCCTCAGTAGCTGCGCAAGCAGGATTTGCGTAACAGATCTCCCCATCTTCCTCCCTGGCAGAAGAGGTGGGAAAACTTACTCTCCAGGCTGGGCCGCTCCTGTAGGGACTGTCCAGTACTTCCTCTCCGGGGAGGTGAGTGCTGCTAGTTTAGATCGAATCACTCCCAAGGAATCTGTCAGTGAAGGCTGCCAGGCTGTCTGCTGCAGCCCCTGTAATTTGCCTGATTGTGCCATGCACAGAAATGAAACCAGAGGGAACAGAGCGCACAAACATTTATTTACAAAAAGTCCAAGTTACATATGATACAGGCTTTTTACACACAGTAGTCAAGACAGAATTATTTTATGTATTTTTACTACCAGAAGGTAAAGAAAAAAATTTAATAAACTACTTAATCTTTTCTATTTTTATACAAAGTGACAGGTCATGCACACTTTCAGTTTTTAAATCTTTTGCTAAGTGCAAATACTAGATTCCTCTCTCCAGTTTTAAGGCAAGTAAAACGGGACTGTTACTGGGCAGTCTGTTGCCCTGGGGAGCAGGCCCTGTGGCCCAGAGGGTCAAGGTGCCAGCTGCCTCAAGGAATCCTGCTTGTTCCCTGACAGGGGCTGACCTCTGGGCTCCTGGTGATGACACCTACGCAGCCACTGGTCAGAGGACCACCAGCCCCTCTCTCTCTAACCCCATCATTAGTACAGGCAGGAAGAGCCCAAGGTCCAGGCCCATCCCTGGAACACTGAGGTGCCTGGAGGGCTGAGGTGGTCCCTTGCGGCCACTTCTGGAAACAGCAACTATGCTAGTCTGTAGCCTTGTGCGTGGTCTGCAGGCCGGCTCTGGGAAGATCATTAAGAACCAGACACCTTCAATGGAGAAAGGCAGCAGTTCCCTCCCTAGCAGCCAAGTGTGGCCAGAAGCAGAAGTCATCTCAAAGGACACATCCTCTAGTCTCCCTTCTCTCCATGCCACGGCATCTTGCTAGGTGCAGTGGCAGTGCCACCTGCCTGGGGCTGTCCTTGTAGCTGCCCTAGAAGCATCTAGTCCCCATGTCCTGCCTTGGCCCCCAATGGAGCCATACGACCAGGTGCAGGGCAGCTGGAACTGGGGTCACAGGCCAACAGGGTGGCTCAAGATGCCTTGGAGGGACAGCACTTGAGGTCACCTCCCTATCCACTAGGATATCTGCTGCTGGTCTCTGCTCTTAGAGATTCTCTCTGGGGAAACATACGGAATAGGCATTTAAGGTTGAGGACTGTCACTGCCGCATGGAGCCCACCTTTCCAAGGCACTATCTTTCAGGCTAGTAGCCAAGTTCAGGCAGCCCATCAGGGGTCTCCCCCGTGTGCCCCCAACTGGCCCAGGCAACCGCCTGTCTTCAAAGCCTCCATTCTGAGGAAAGGCAGAAAGAACAGGCATCTTAGGAGACCCTTTCCCCACTTTAATCCTTGCAATACATCTGAGAACCAATGGCAGCGAGTGACGGTGCCTGCCAGCCCTGGACACACTGGGTGGTGCTAGCCCCTGCGGCAGGAGGGCAGAGTGCCACACAAGGGGACCACATGCAGTGCAGCCCCACAGGTCACGGGGCACCCCCATCTCTGAGTTATGTGCACTTTGAACCCCCTGGAACCCTACGGCAACATAAAGACAAGGACAAGGAAGGCCAATGCGGAATGAGAAAGTGACGTCTGCTGCCAGCAGGGCTGGCTCCCTGTGGAGCAGTCTGAGGCTTTAGGCCTCTGCTGGGCAAATGGGCCTGGAGTGATGCCTCAGATGTGGCTAAAGCCCTAGGCGGGACAGGTGGTGAGGAAGGTGAATGAGACCAGGCAGGGCCTCTGTGCACATGCCCAGAGCTGACTTCCATCTGACTTCAAGCAAGGGCAGCTGCCCTCACACCCCAGGGTGCGAGGATGTCACCCTCTACCTGCCTTCACCAAAAACTACTGAGAAAATATGTAGGAGGGAAGAGCTGCCCTCAGGCACCCAGTAAGGTGGCATTCTGGTCATCTGTACCCTTAGGGAAGCTCACCCCCTTATCCCCCACTGCCAAATAACTTCAGGGGAAAAGCTGTTCATTACCCAGTTTGTGGCAGAGAAGTCCCCCCCGATGAATGGGCTGCCTGGGAGGGCCACCAGGCCTCTGTGACAGCCACCTCAAGAGGATCTTTTGTTTGGCCAAAGTTACAGGACCATCCAGCCCTCAGCAGCTGCCTGGCATGGGGAACCGATTTCTCAGTTTGACTTTATAGAGACTGAGGAAGAGAAACTCTAGACCATGGAAAGCTGGGCAAATTCAAAGTGAGTCAACAGGAGCAAACATTTGTGTGGATAAATGGCAGAACAAATCCCATACCATGAGATGGTTCTCGGCTGCCATCTGATCTGAATGGGCCTTAAGAGGGAAGAGGAGAGACCCTGAATGGTCCTCATTGTGGCATTGGGCTCTGGACTTAGGCATCGAGGGAGATGTCTGTGACTGTTTCATTCCCCAGGGCTCAGCTCCAAAGAGGAACAGCAGGGGCCCTGGACCCCTGAACCATGGGCATGGAGCAGAAGGGCCATTCCTGGAGGGCCTTGGCTGGGGGTGGCAGTTCAAAACTGTCAGCTCTCTCCAAGCTCCACTATTCGCTATTTCATCATGACTGTGGTTCTGTCTGTGCTGCGGTAATGAAGGCCTATGTGGTTTTTCATTCTCACAAGCTTCTCCTGTTGTCTGCTATGGGAAGAGGAATGGAGGTAAATTATTTCCTCTTCATCTCCTTCTGCAGGGACAAAGCAGAGACAGGGCTACCTTGTAGCCAGGGTCACTGGGCTGGCCGCTAAAATGGTAGAACTCTTCAGGAGGAGGTTTCACTGCCCCCTTATCTCTGGCTCAGTAAGAGCCAGACCAATCCTGTAACAGGCACCCAGAGGCCACCAGCTGTGGCTACTCTTTAAGGAGCAGTGGCCCTTCCCAAGAAAGGAGTGGGAAGAATACCAGCCCATTCTCGAGAGCCAAACCCGTCACCCCTACTTAGCAGGCAGCGCCACAGTCCTGGGGGAGAGGAGGGTTCTCTATCCTACACTCCCCACCAGGCACTGAGTGTGAGACTGCTCAATGGGGGTTTGGGGGGTAGGCTGGGCTTTGGGCCGTCAGAAGCGATGCCGCGGCTGGGGGCCAAAGTGCATGGGCAGGTTGTGCTCCAGGGGCATGTGCATAGGGCCAAATTCATAGTTGACACGCACGTTCGGTAGTGGGGGTACGTAGGGTGCTGGGATGGGACCCATGTTGAGTGGGAAGTTGTCAAACATGGGCCGCACGGGCGGCAAGGGGAAAGGCGGGTGCACGAAGGCGTAGGGTGGCATCTGCGGCGGGTGCAGGTTCTGCGGGACGGGCCTTGGGAGGGCTTCCATCCTCTGTACCTTCTCAGGGGGCTTCTCCAGCGGGGGACCGATGCGTTTGCAGGTGTTTTCTGAAAGGGAGATGGGACTTAGTTGAGAAAGACAGGTTACACCAACTCCACTGAATCCAGCCTGGGACCACAACAGCGTACAGGAACCCTGGGCCCCGCCTGGAGCTGAGGGACTGAGGGGAGCCTGGAGCGTGTGTTGTGAGGAATGACCTCTGACCTGCAGCATGTTCTTACTTCTGGACACAGTTAAGAACACTCTACAGCAAGAAGGCTGACTAAATCGCAAAATGTAAAAGGCACTCCCACCCCCACTGTCACTATAAGAAACCAAGAACAAGAATATACTTCCCAAGGAGTATCACACTTCACGGTGGCACCTTGGAAGGCTGTTTGTACAGCTCAGTACGTCTGCGTGAGACTTTCCTTTAGAGCCAGAGCCTTGAGGAGCCATGTCCATTTCATTCTTTTCTTAACCTCGAATCCACCCCTTGAGACTTCCTCACCATTGAGATGCCAAAACTGCATCCAAGGCTCTGATGGCCTTCCCCTAAGCCTTAGTGGTAGCTGCACAGGTGGAGTCATGTAAAGCCACCTGAGAGGCAGCACCCCCCCCAGCTGGGTTAAATGCCAGGATCCCCAGAGGGGGCCAGCAGCAGGAGCCCCTAGGTGGTCCTCTGCTCTGCTCCCTTCTGCACCTGAGAGCACTGGGCACAGGGCCATGTGGCAGGGCCTGTTGCTCTGTTGCCGGGGAGAGCACTTGCCTCCATTCTTTCTTTTTTGTTCCTCTTCAGCCTCCTTCTGGATTTCCTCAATTAGCTTCTCATCATCTTCCTAGAATAAAAGCAACAGGAAGGATGAGCTTGTAGCTCCATGCAGTGCTGAGGCCCATGGGACATAGGGAGGCCAGCCTGCTGCTAGTCAGCAGAGGGACTAAGCCAGTCCTGCTGCTACACTGTGGGAGCCTGGGCCTGTACAATGGTCATTCTCATTTGCCTGAGAACCTTCTTTCTTCAACTGAGTGGTGTTCCCACGAGGAAGCCCAAAGAAAGGTGTGTGGGGTGTGTGCACATGCACGGCAGGTGCTGCCTGGGGGTGGGCGAGCACCTGTTCTGTTTACTACGCTGTATGGCGAGCAGAAGGAGAACTTCCGATAATCTGGAGGAAGGCAGGGGTGGGGTCTGGGGAGTCGGGCCTGAGAAGTTTCAGACTCCAAGTCTACAAACTCTGAGCACAGCAGCCCTTTGTGCAAGCCCAGAGAAGTCTTGCCAACTCCCGGAAAGGAGTTCTGAAGCTAGCCTTTAGCTCCTGCATGGCGGTGGGCTGTAAAAGGAGCAACACCCCTGCAGTAGAACAGCGGCGTGGCTCGATCTAAGAGAAAGGAATGGCACGGCAGTTTAGGAACGATTCCTCTAAGACCTTGCTGTCTCCCCTTCCCAAACTCAACACTTGGTAGGCCCAGAATAGATAAATACAATTCAAACTTGGGTTATCCCAGACTGGGACAGGAGCCCAAGAGGCTCTTTGAGTACAGGCAGATGTGTGAGCAGTCCTCAGGGAAGCTCAGGGGCCACACTGGGCAAGGCCAGGTGTCCAGGTTTGTACCACATACAGTTCCCACATTCACCTTGGTGGGAGAACTGGGCTGCCACCAAAGGCCAGACCACCCTCACCTACACCTGCTCCATGTAGTGGTGCTGAGGTTCAACTTACTCTTCAGTGGCCCCACAAAGAGGCTTTCCAGTTTATCATGGGACTGAAAAAACACTCACTGGATTGAAAAACACCTAAGATGGTGCACATCTTTCTTTCTTTCTTTCTTTTTTTTTTTCTTTTTTGTCTTTTTTACTGACCGGTAACGGGATTGCAACCCTCGGTGTTGCGCCCGTACCGGGGACCGGCAACGGGATCGCAACCCTCGGTGTTGCACCCGCACCATGCTCGGCCAGTGAGCGGGAACTGGTCTCCACGTGGGATCCGAACCCTCGGCGGGAGCGCTGCCGCGCTCCCAAGCAGAGCACTCTCCAGTGCGCCACCGGGCCGGCCCATTTCTTTCTTTCTTTTTAAAAGAGGACTGGTAAGGGGATCTTAACCCTCGACTTGGTGTCAGCACCACGCTCTCCCAAGTGAGCCAACCGGCCATCCCTATATAAGGATCCGAACCTGTGGCCGTGGTGTTATCAGCACCGCACTCTCCCAAGTGAGCCACGGGCTGGCCCCTTGGCCAGGTCTTCTGAGCAAGGCATGGGGAAGAAGAGAGGTGACAAAGGTTCCAGCATACATTTCAGAAGGTGCAAAATGCCCATGCACATCACAGAACCCTAAGTTTGGGAGATATCCTGTGGGCACCCTGTCATCTCTAGGAAAACCCCAAGACATGGTCACCTATCCTTTTTGTGAACACTCCACACGGGGGAATTTACTACCCTACAAAGTAATCACTAAGCAAATCAACATAAAGGGCTTCGGTAACTCAATAGCATTTGGTGGACACAGTTTGAAGGTCTCCATGTGAATGTTGAGATAAATTCTACAAACTGTCTAGATTAGGAGCCAGCAAAGCCATTTTGGAGCCAGTGGCAGGGGAAAAAAAAGTATAGGAATGTGATTGAGAAAAGCTGGAAGCAGGAGGGTATGGATCATACCCCTCGGCTCAGTGACCTTAGGCAAGTTCCTGAATATTTCTGTCTCTTGGTACCTCATCTGTAAAATGGGTCATTGTAAGGACTGAATGAGCTGAAGTATGTAAAGACTTCTTAGCACAAAGTAAGTAGGCTCATGATTAAGGGACAGGAAAACTGTGAAAAATGGCTCGAATAAAGATTTTAGAAAGATGATTAGTTTTAATCTTTTCTTTTTTTTGGACTGATAAGGGGATTGCAAACCTTCGGCATGGTGTGGTCTGCACCATGCTCAGCCAGTGCTGAGAACCCGCGGCCTCGGAGCTACCAGCGCCACACTCACCTGAGTGAGCCATGGGGTCGGCCCAAAAGATGATTAGTTTTAAGAAGTGGCACAGATTGGGAGAGGCCCCAATATTTCTTCCAGTAGTTTCTTTATGGGTTTGAGTAAGACAGTGCCCTGACTCTGGTCATTTATTAATTATAACTCTTAGTACACCACCACCACCACTACCTCATCCCTCCTCTACCACATCACCTAAAAGGAGTTATGCCTGTCAGTCCCCAGAGGGACATGTAAAGCCTATGATGGCACAAGAAGGTACCAAAGCAATCACTCATTCGAACTTCTTTATAGCACGGAAGCTGAGGTCCTAGAGAAAGTAACTTGTTCAAAGTTAATGGCTGGTGGGTGGTTGACTAGGACATATGCTTCATATATCCCAGAGTGTCACTCAAATAATTTTCCTGGAGAAAATCCACAGAAAAGATATTCTGGAGATTCCCCTGTCCCCATCACTTATTTGACAGTTTGGTGGTATATTCATCCTTTCATTTAGACACATGTATTGAGTGCCCACTATGCATCAGGCACTGTGTAGACTGCTGGAGATATAACAAAGAATGAGGCAACCTTGGTCCCCCTCCCCTCATGGAGCTTACATTTTTGTGTTGTGACCACAGTTTTAGCTGGCATTCCACTTTGGAATTCCACATGGGCTTAAAGGGTAATTTCAGCGCACTAAAGACGAACAACCACTAACCTATTCTCCTCAGATTCTCTCATGACATTTCTGTTAGGATAAATGAAAGATTCCAAGCCCCTTGTGGCACTGCTCAGGGTATGATCATGCAGAACACTTGCCCGATTTTTATCACTAAGCTTCCTGTGATAAATCCGAATGCTCCTGAATAAATCCAATTTAAGAACTCCCTCAGGAGGGTCTGGGGCACTTGCACAGGTGAACATGAGTTGAGCTTTCTGATACAAATCTGGCAGCTCCTGGAGGACAGACCAGCAAGGTCTATCTGCTGGCAGGTCCCTGGCTTGCCATTCAGAGTTCTTCCTGGAGAGGAGGGGGAGTCTCAGAGTCCCGAGGAAATGAAGCTGAGCTGTGTTCTTCACCTTTTGCAGAGAGCCACTGCAGAGCTTTTCTTCTGATTCCTCTCTCTGCTCTGATCACTCTCCTGATGTGGTTAGTGGATCAAGAGCGTTTGTCCTGGGCCGAGGCCATGGCGCACTAGGGAGAGTGCAGCGCTGGGAGTGCAGTGACGCTCCCGCTGCGGGTTTGGATCCTATATAGGACTGGCCGGTGCGCTCACTGGCTGAGCGTGGTGTGGGCGACACCACACCAAGGGTTGCGATCCCCTTACCAGTCACCGTCTTTTTTCGTGACCGGTAACGGGATCGCAACCCTTGGTGTGGTGTCGCCCACACCACGCTCAGCCAGTGAGCGCTGTGAGCGCACCAGGTCTTTTTTCGTGACCGGTAACGGGATCGCAACCCTTGGTGTGGTGTCGCCCACACCACGCTCAGCCAGTGAGCGCTGTGAGCGCACCAGGTCTTTTTTCGTGACCGGTAACGGGATCGCAACCCTTGGTGTGGTGTCGCCCACACCACGCTCAGCCAGTGAGCGCTGTGAGCGCACCAGGTCTTTTTTCGTGACCGGTAACGGGATCGCAACCCTTGGTGTGGTGTCGCCCACACCACGCTCAGCCAGTGAGCGCTGTGAGCGCACCAGGTCTTTTTTCGTGACCGGTAACGGGATCGCAACCCTTGGTGTGGTGTCGCCCACACCACGCTCAGCCAGTGAGCGCTGTGAGCGCACCAGGTCTTTTTTCGTGACCGGTAACGGGATCGCAACCCTTGGTGTGGTGTCGCCCACACCACGCTCAGCCAGTGAGCGCTGTGAGCGCACCAGGTCTTTTTTCGTGACCGGTAACGGGATCGCAACCCTTGGTGTGGTGTCGCCCACACCACGCTCAGCCAGTGAGCGCTGTGAGCGCACCAGGTCTTTTTTCGTGACCGGTAACGGGATCGCAACCCTTGGTGTGGTGTCGCCCACACCACGCTCAGCCAGTGAGCGCTGTGAGCGCACCAGGTCTTTTTTCGTGACCGGTAACGGGATCGCAACCCTTGGTGTGGTGTCGCCCACACCACGCTCAGCCAGTGAGCGCTGTGAGCGCACCAGGCAACACTGAGGGTTGCGATCCATTGCCGGACACGGAAAAAGACAAAAAAAGGAAAAAAAAAAAAAAAGAAAAAAGAAAATATTATACTTTCAACCAATATGTTAGACTCTAAGGGGAAGATTTCTTACTTCATTTGGGGTGGGAGTTTCTTCCACGAGCAGTTCCCCTTAAGCATGTGAAATTCCTTAAGAGAGAAGGCAGACTGAATTGTACACTTAAAAATGGCAACTTTTAGGGCCCGCCCGTGGCTCACTTGGGAGAGTGTGGTGCTGATAACACCAAGGCCACGGGTTCGGATTCCTATATATAGGGATGGCCGGTTAGCTCACTTTGGAGAGCATGGTGCTGACAACACCAAGTCAAGGGTTAAGATCTCTTATCAGGCATCTTAAAAAAAAAAAAAGAAAGAAAAGCAACTTTATCTCATATTTTACCACAACTAAAAAAATTAATAATGTTTAAGAAAGGAGGGAAGAAACGTTTATGGTTGATTTTGAGGCTAAACATGAAGACTGGTCCCTCATCACAACATCTTGGGTTTGGGCTGAGTGAAAGATAGGGCTATCGAGTTCTCCTCTGGAAGCGAGCTCCCCTGGGTAACATTTGAGGCATACTGAGTATCATCATTCTGGTGACATAAAAAAGGCTTGACATGTTGTAAATCTAGGACACACCAAGGCTGCTGGAAAGGGGGACAATAGGAGGGAAGGAGATGATGAGAGGCCAGGTGCTGAGCCAGATCACAGAACAACTGTCATCCCACCCTCCAGGGCTGAGTCTTGTACTGGAAGCCCCCATGCTGGAGCTGCCCTGACTGTGTGAACCTAAGCACTGCATTTATCCTAAAGCAGCACTAGCTTCTTCACAGAGAGGCAGCTGTTGTGGTGGGAAGAGCTCCAACGCTGGGGTGCCAGACCTGGGCTTGGGTCCCAGCTCTATCCCCCACTACACCTCACCTGGAGCCTATTCATTTCTAAAACAGGTTTGTTGTGAGAAGCAAATAACCTAACTTTTATAAAGTGTCAAGCGCAGTGATAATAGTAGTTTACATTTTTTGAGAGGTTACTATGTGCCAGCCCTGGTTCTCAACACCTCACGTGGATTTCATCTTTACAACAACTTTGACTTACGTACTACTAATTAATTCCCATATTACAGATGAGGAAACTGAGGCAGAGTTAGGTTCTAATCCGGGCAGCCTAGTCTCAAAGCCTAAGCTCTTAATCACATAAACCAACAGTTTCTGCAGAGTGTGACTAGAAGGGCTGCGGGAACTCGGCCACTGCCCTGCCCCACCCGTGTCAGATGTGACTATTTTAAGGTTCTGCTTTGTTCTAGAAAAAGTGTATCTTATCCTTCTTGAAATGCAAGAGGGCTCTTTCTCTCCGGGATGAGCAGAACTCTGAAAACCTCTTTTTCCACTAAATACAAGAAGTAACAGGGCAAAACAAAATACCTCTACTCAAGGAGATGAATAGCCAATAAAGCAGAGAAAGGGGCTATGTCCCTGGAAATTTTTAGTGAATAATTCTTGTCTCCTTGAGCTCAGCTCACCCAGAAGTGCATCTGCCATCCCTTAAAATGACCCATTCCATGGTCTTTGACATGGTCTCCCTGGCACTTGGCATTTGGGATAAAAGCCAGCAGATCCCTCTCCCCAGAGTGGGAACAGGGAGTACAATAAACCTCATCTCTTGAGCCAGAAACCAAAGTTGCAGACCAGAGTCTACCAATGAGGCAAAAAGGATTTAATGCCTCGTTTAGCGACTAAGTCCCCGATTGCCTCTGACCAGGGCACAGTTCTTACA
The DNA here is from genome assembly GCF_000696425.1 of Galeopterus variegatus. Lineage (NCBI taxonomy): Eukaryota > Metazoa > Chordata > Mammalia > Dermoptera > Cynocephalidae > Galeopterus > Galeopterus variegatus. Next base: position 247,792 of record NW_007727375.1, on the reverse strand, counting down.
GCCCACTTTTTTTTTTTGGGGCTCATCTCAAGAATGAAAACTAATACTTCAAGATTTCCTTGCCTGACATGTTTTATCATGAAGCCACCTAGTTACTTGAATACCATGGGGGTCCCTTAGAATTTCCTCTCACAGGGATTTGATTCACACACATTAAAAAAATGCATTATGGGGCCGGCCTGTGTACATTTTGTTTATCCATTCATCCATCAGTGAACATTTGGTTTGCTTCCACCTTTTGGCTATTGTGAATATTGCTGCCGTGAACTTTGGTGTACAAATATGTCAATATATCTTATTTTCAATTCTTTTAAATATATATGCAGAAGTGTTATTACTGGATCATATTGTAATTCTGTTTTTAGTTTTTGAGGAGTTACCATACTGTTTCCCATAGCAGCTGCACCATTTCACATTCTTATCAATAGTGCACAAAAGTTTGAATTTTTCTGTATCCTAAACAACACTTCTTTTCTGTTTTATTGATAGCAGCCATCTTAATGGATGTGAAGTGGTATCTCGTTGTGGTTTTGACTTGCATTTCCCTGGTTACTAGTGGTGTTGAGCATCTTTTCATATACTTCTTGTCCATTTGTATATTTTCTTTGGAGAAATGTCTATTTAAGTCTGTTGTCCATTTTTTTAATCACTTCATTTTTTTGTTGTTCCATGTAGGAATATTTCATGTATTCTGTGTATTAACCTCTTATCAGATATATGATTTGTAAATATTTATTCCATTTTATATTTTCATTCTGTTGATTGTGTTTTTTGCACAGAAGTTTTTAATTTTGTTATAGTTTAATATGCCTATTTTTACTTACAGTGTCATATCTGAGAAATTGTCTAATAGTGTTGTAGTTTTAGGTCTTAACATTTAGGACTTTGAATCATTTTGAGTTAATTTTTATATATGATATAAGTTCAGGGTCCAACTTAATTCTTTTGCATGTGGGTCTCACCCTGTTTTCCAAGCAGCATTTGTTTAAAAGCCTGTCATTTCTTCCACTCCCACTCCCTTTTAACATAGCAAATTCATATATTTATTTATACATCTTCTTTCCTTAGATAAATAGTAGCATCCTAATGCATATCTTCACCTAGATTTTTTCACTTAACATGACCTGGAGATCGTATCCTAGAGGCATTTCTTATCCCTCTCCTTTCCCATCTCTCCTTTTTAAATAGCTGTGTGGTATTCCATTTTGTTGGTGGATATGTTTTATTGATCAACATTTGGGTTGTTTCTTGTACTCGTTATTATGGATAGGGCTGCAGTGAATAGACCTGTGCATATGTCTTTTTAGTTTTTGATAGTGTATCTTGGATACACTTCTAGAAGTGGGATAGCTGAGTTCAAGCATAAATGTATGTATAATACCGTTAGATATTGCCAAGTTCTTTGCTATGGGGGTTATACTATTTTGCATTCTCAACAGCAGTGTATGTGAGGGCATGTTTCTCTATATCCTTTCCAGTGGAGCAAATTGTCATGCTTTGGGAATTTTTTGATTGTAATAAGGGATAAATGAAATCTCAGGAACCCACGGCGGGAGCACCACTGCGCTCCCAAGTGCTGCACTCTACCGAGTGCACCACCGGGCCGGCCCAGAACTGGCTCTTTTTTAACAAGCAAGGCCAGGCTGAACTGGAAGGGAGTGGATGCTGGTCAGTGATTAACATGTCCCAAGACAGCAGGGGCTTAAAAGACTGAGTGTAATAACACAGCAGGCTGGGGTAGAAGTGAACCCACCAGTGCCCCTATCGCTACCCATGGAAACTCAAGGAGGCGAACCCACGAACCACAACGGAGTTAGACAACAATCATGAAGGAAGTGTGTGAAGCACTCCATGGTGGGCCAGCGCACCCCAAATGCAGTGTCAAGGACTAAGCACCAAAGCGAAATGTGAAATGGAGCACCACCCACCCAGCAGATTTGGAAGAGCAGTTTAAATAAAGAAATAAGCAGATTTCATCTTAACAGGGAGAAGGTTTTATTTCCTTTCCTTGAATTCTCTGAGCTCAGCAGGATACAGAAAGGGCTGGGCCTGACACAGAAGACTCTGGCACGCTTGCTTCACATGCAGGTGGGGTGGGTGGGGAGGGGGTGAGACACAGCAAGAGTTTAATAAGGGGGGATGGCAGGGGCCCAGCCTTCTCCAGAAACTCACTGCAGCTGATGGCAGGAAGTGGGGTAGAATTCACCAGAGAGATTTTAATTAATAAGAGAAAAACAAAAACAACCCCTTGACTTGTCCCTTCAACAAGGAAGCCCCTCAGCTCTGTCCATGTAGCAGGGCCTGAACAGAAGGAAGGAAGAGAAACTACAAGCGGTTAAAAGGAGAAAAAGAGAGTTTCCACAAATCAGATATTAACAGTAATCACCATCCACAGGCTGATGGCTCCCAAAATAGATGTTTGAGCACTTGGCACAAAGCTATTTTTGCCAAAATCTTTGAAAGTCCTTTTGAGTCTCTGTTTTCCCAACACTTGTGGTCACCAGGGTTGGCCTACACTTGCCTCCCTTCTGTGACCATGGAGGAAGGATGGGTGACTTTTTTTCATTTCACTTCTTCTCCCCTTAGAAGGGCGGCTGGGAATTGCAAGTCAACTGCTGCTTCCCCTGCTATGATTTTGGGGGTGGGGTTGGGGCTGAGATCCAGGGCATGTGTGTCCACAGCTGTTGTTAATAAACTTGCAATGATTTCATGAAAGGTTTCCAAAGAACTGAAGATTTAGTTTCAAATTATTCCCAGATCAGCTGCAGATCGCCTGAGCAACAGCAGACCCTAACCCCCACCCCCAGCTGTCCCCTGCAACAGGAAATTGGGGGAGGAGGCTGGAGGAGGGTGAAGCCAGCCTGGCCAGCACATGCTGTGCAGCTGGGGGCTGGAATGGCCCAGAGGGAGGCTGACAATGTGTAGGGGAGGAGCAAAGACTTCACAGGCTCTTGGCTGACCCTGGCTTCAGCGGCCATCTCTTTAGGTCAAAGAGGCCCAGCACCCAAACACTTTTCTGTCTAGCGTGCCTCCTCCACAACGACCTGGAGGCGAGGGAGAGATGTGGCCATCTTTTGACTCCTGTCAGGGTCAAGTGCTCAGCCAGGGCCCTGCTGGGATCTGAAGACGACGTGTATCAACATGTTCTGTTCACTGGACTGTGCCTCCTGCCCTCCTTGGTAAAATCCTGTAGTGACACTGAAACCCAATCTGGGACACACCCAATTAGGACAATGTCATAGTGGTAGAGCTGTCAGGCCCTTTCTGCCATTTGCAACTTGAGTGATGGTTCCCAGCCCTCTGTGAGGCCCACCTGCTTCACTGGCTCAGGGACCTCCGTGGATACCTACTGGCCATCTCCGTATTTATGGAAGGAGCCTGACCTTGGTCAGAAGACCTGGACTTGCAGCCTGGTTTCATCAAGCTCAGGATCCTGGGCAAATGACCTGAACATCATTTTTCTCATCTGTAAAACGGGCAAGTGCTCCCCACACCCGGCTGTAAAAATCATACCCAAGAGTCTGCAAAACAGGCTCACGTGGCCTAGTGCATGTGTCTGTCATGGCAAGATGAGGAAACAGACGGCAGTTTCAATGACAGCTTGATGATTACACTCATGTCCTTTTTTACCTTCTTACGCAAACGATGATATTAAAAACATTAAATAACAAGAAGTAACAAGCGAAGGCCAACTGTGGAAGCTGGGGGATGATGGGACAACACTGGGGGCTCACTCTACTACTTTTTTCTTTTGTAGAAAGTTGTATTAGTCTGTTTGTGTTGCTATAACAGAAATACCTGAGACTTGGTAATTTATAAGGAAAAGAGGTTTATTTGGCTTACAATTCTGGGACAGCTGCATCTGGCACAGGCCTCAGGCTGCTTCTACTCATGGCAGAAAGTGGCAGGCAGCCAGCGGGTACAAGCAGATCACATGGCAAGAGGAAGCAAGAGAGAGAGGAGAGGAGGTGCCAGGGTCTTTTAAACAATCAGCTCTTGTGGGAACTAACATAGTGAGAACTCACTCCCCCCACCTACAGGGAGCACTAATCTATTCATTTTTTCTTTTCTTTTTTTTTTTTTTTAAAAGATGACCGGTAAGGGGATCTTAACCCTTGACTTGGTGTTGTCAGCACCACACACTCCTGTGTGAGCCATGGGCCGGCCCCCGCACTAATCTATTAGAGGAGGTGCCAGGGTCTTTTAAACAATCAGCTCTTGTGGGAACTAACATAGTGAGAACTTACTCCCCCCACCTACAGGGAGCACTAATCTATTCACGCACTAATCTATTCATGAGGGATCTGCCCCTATGATTCAAACAGCTTCCAGCACTGCCACATTGGGGACCAGATTTCCACATGAGTTTTGGCAGGGACAACACTTCCAAACTCTATCAAAAGTCAATCTTAGGGCTTTGACTTGGTGTTGTCAGCACCACACACTCCTGTGTGAGCCATGGGCCGGCCCCCGCACTAATCTATTCATGAGGGATCTGCCCCTATGATTCAAACAGCTTCCAGCACTGCCACACTGGGGACCAGATTTCCACATGAGTTTTGGCAGGGACAACACATCCAAACTCTATCAAAAGTCAATCTTAGGGCTGGCCTGGTGGCGCACTGGAGAGTGCGCCGCTTGAGAGCAA
>NW_007727375.1:214906-243134 GCF_000696425.1 Galeopterus variegatus | reverse complement strand
GGATCTTAACCCTTGACTTGGTGTTGTCAGCACCACGCTCAGCCAGCAAGCCAACCGGCCATCCCTATATGGGATCCGAACCTGGGGCCTTGGTGTTATCAGCACCGCACTCTCCCGAGTGAGCCACGGGCCGGCCCTCCCACTGGCTGTTTTTTTTTTTTTTTAAAAATGACCGGTAAGGGGATCTTAACCCTTGACTTGGTGTTGTCAGCACCACGCTCAGCCAGCAAGCCAACCGGCCATCCCTATATGGGATCCGAACCTGGGGCCTTGGTGTTATCAGCACCGCACTCTCCCGAGTGAGCCACGGGCCGGCCCTCCCACTGGCTGTTTTTGAATCTACATCTCACTTTCAAAACCCACTGAGAGTCCATTCTGGAAGGCCATGCTCTGTACCTGCAAGGTCCTGCAGCCCTGCACAGATGCTTCACACGCACTCTTTCCACAGGGGGCTGGTAGGGATTTTACAAGAGGACACTGAGGTTCAGAGAATGCAGAGATTGTTGAAGACCACCAGAAGTGAGGAGTGCAGTGGGGAACTGGGCAGGAGGTCTGGACTTACAGACCCCATGGGTGTCCAGGCAGGGGTGCTCAGGGTGGGCTGTTAGGGAGTGGATGCTGGTCAATATGCTCCACACTCAATAGGGATGTAGACTAACTTGAACTCTCTTGAGACCTGAACTCCCTTCGCCTTTTGTCTACTCAAGCCAGGGGGAATGGTGGGAGCAGCGGCTTTGTCCGTGCTTGCTGCATGGATCCCCCAACAGGGGCCCCAGTGTGTGCCCCTGAGGCCCCAGCACTCCTCTCCATGGCCTTTGGCATGGGCTGTAAAAAAGATCCAGTGGGTCTAGATGAGTTCCCTTCTCTGCCCTCTTTCTGGCTCCTCCTAATCTCCATGAAAACTTTCAAATGGATCCTCAGAACTGGCTCTTTTTTTTTTTTTCCTTTTTGTCTTTTTTCGTGACCGGCAACGGAATCACAACCCTCGGTGTCGCGCCCGCACCGCGCTCAACCAGTGAGCGGACCGGTCTCTATATGGGATCTGAACCCACGGCGGGAGCACCACTGCGCTCCCAAGTGCTGCACTCTACCGAGTGCACCACCGGGCCGGCCCAGAACTGGCTCTTTTTTAACAAGCAAGGCCAGGCTGAACTGGAAGGGAGTGGATGCTGGTCAGTGATTAACATGTCCCAAGACAGCAGGGGCTTAAAAGACTGAGTGTAATAACACAGCAGGCTGGGGTAGAAGTGAACCCACCAGTGCCCCTATCGCTACCCATGGAAACTCAAGGAGGCGAACCCACGAACCACAACGGAGTTAGACAACAATCATGAAGGAAGTGTGTGAAGCACTCCATGGTGGGCCAGCGCACCCCAAATGCAGTGTCAAGGACTAAGCACCAAAGCGAAATGTGAAATGGAGCACCACCCACCCAGCAGATTTGGAAGAGCAGTTTAAATAAAGAAATAAGCAGATTTCATCTTAACAGGGAGAAGGTTTTATTTCCTTTCCTTGAATTCTCTGAGCTCAGCAGGATACAGAAAGGGCTGGGCCTGACACAGAAGACTCTGGCACGCTTGCTTCACATGCAGGTGGGGTGGGTGGGGAGGGGGTGAGACACAGCAAGAGTTTAATAAGGGGGGATGGCAGGGGCCCAGCCTTCTCCAGAAACTCACTGCAGCTGATGGCAGGAAGTGGGGTAGAATTCACCAGAGAGATTTTAATTAATAAGAGAAAAACAAAAACAACCCCTTGACTTGTCCCTTCAACAAGGAAGCCCCTCAGCTCTGTCCATGTAGCAGGGCCTGAACAGAAGGAAGGAAGAGAAACTACAAGCGGTTAAAAGGAGAAAAAGAGAGTTTCCACAAATCAGATATTAACAGTAATCACCATCCACAGGCTGATGGCTCCCAAAATAGATGTTTGAGCACTTGGCACAAAGCTATTTTTGCCAAAATCTTTGAAAGTCCTTTTGAGTCTCTGTTTTCCCAACACTTGTGGTCACCAGGGTTGGCCTACACTTGCCTCCCTTCTGTGACCATGGAGGAAGGATGGGTGACTTTTTTTCATTTCACTTCTTCTCCCCTTAGAAGGGCGGCTGGGAATTGCAAGTCAACTGCTGCTTCCCCTGCTATGATTTTGGGGGTGGGGTTGGGGCTGAGATCCAGGGCATGTGTGTCCACAGCTGTTGTTAATAAACTTGCAATGATTTCATGAAAGGTTTCCAAAGAACTGAAGATTTAGTTTCAAATTATTCCCAGATCAGCTGCAGATCGCCTGAGCAACAGCAGACCCTAACCCCCACCCCCAGCTGTCCCCTGCAACAGGAAATTGGGGGAGGAGGCTGGAGGAGGGTGAAGCCAGCCTGGCCAGCACATGCTGTGCAGCTGGGGGCTGGAATGGCCCAGAGGGAGGCTGACAATGTGTAGGGGAGGAGCAAAGACTTCACAGGCTCTTGGCTGACCCTGGCTTCAGCGGCCATCTCTTTAGGTCAAAGAGGCCCAGCACCCAAACACTTTTCTGTCTAGCGTGCCTCCTCCACAACGACCTGGAGGCGAGGGAGAGATGTGGCCATCTTTTGACTCCTGTCAGGGTCAAGTGCTCAGCCAGGGCCCTGCTGGGATCTGAAGACGACGTGTATCAACATGTTCTGTTCACTGGACTGTGCCTCCTGCCCTCCTTGGTAAAATCCTGTAGTGACACTGAAACCCAATCTGGGACACACCCAATTAGGACAATGTCATAGTGGTAGAGCTGTCAGGCCCTTTCTGCCATTTGCAACTTGAGTGATGGTTCCCAGCCCTCTGTGAGGCCCACCTGCTTCACTGGCTCAGGGACCTCCGTGTATACTACTGGCCATCTCCGTATTTATGGAAGGAGCCTGACCTTGGTCAGAAGACCTGGACTTGCAGCCTGGTTTCATCAAGCTCAGGATCCTGGGCAAATGACCTGAACATCATTTTTCTCATCTGTAAAACGGGCAAGTGCTCCCCACACCCGGCTGTAAAAATCATACCCAAGAGTCTGCAAAACAGGCTCACGTGGCCTAGTGCATGTGTCTGTCATGGCAAGATGAGGAAACAGACGGCAGTTTCAATGACAGCTTGATGATTACACTCATGTCCTTTTTTACCTTCTTACGCAAACGATGATATTAAAAACATTAAATAACAAGAAGTAACAAGCGAAGGCCAACTGTGGAAGCTGGGGGATGATGGGACAACACTGGGGGCTCACTCTACTACTTTTTTCTTTTGTAGAAAGTTGTATTAGTCTGTTTGTGTTGCTATAACAGAAATACCTGAGACTTGGTAATTTATAAGGAAAAGAGGTTTATTTGGCTTACAATTCTGGGACAGCTGCATCTGGCACAGGCCTCAGGCTGCTTCTACTCATGGCAGAAAGTGGCAGGCAGCCAGCGGGTACAAGCAGATCACATGGCAAGAGGAAGCAAGAGAGAGAGGAGAGGAGGTGCCAGGGTCTTTTAAACAATCAGCTCTTGTGGGAACTAACATAGTGAGAACTTACTCCCCCCACCTACAGGGAGCACTAATCTATTCATTTTTTCTTTTCTTTTTTTTTTTTTTTAAAAGATGACCGGTAAGGGGATCTTAACCCTTGACTTGGTGTTGTCAGCACCACACACTCCTGTGTGAGCCATGGGCCGGCCCCCGCACTAATCTATTCATGAGGGATCTGCCCCTATGATTCAAACAGCTTCCAGCACTGCCACATTGGGGACCAGATTTCCACATGAGTTTTGGCAGGGACAACACTTCCAAACTCTATCAAAAGTCAATCTTAGGGCTGGCCTGGTGGCGCACTGGAGAGTGCGCCGCTTGGGAGCACAGCGGCGCTCCCGCCGAGGGTTCGGATCCCATGTGGAGACCGGTTCCCGCTCACTGGCTGGGCGTGGTGCGGGTTGCGATCCCGTTGCCGGTCCCCGGTACGGGCGTGACACCGAGGGTTGCGATCCCGTTACCGGCCAGTAAAAAAGACAAAAAGGAAAAAAAAAAAAGTCAATCTTAAAAGTTTAGGAAAAAATGCTGAAGCCAAAAATTAGCTTCCATCTTAAAGTTTGGAATATCTTTCCTTACAGGTTTTTACCTTTTTCTTATCAACCCTCTCAAATACTCTTCTTCCTCCTTTGTTCCCACAGCATCACATCCCTTCCCTGGCCACTCAAACAAGGGTCTCAAAAGTGCCTAGTGCGGTCCCCATGTTGGACCTACCAGGTTGATGCTGCACTCTTCAACAAGGACCCTGGCCTAGTGGTGTTGGAACCACCGAGGGGGAAAGGTAGGCCTGGGGGCTTTATCTAACGTGCTGAGAACAAAGGACTTGGGATGGAAACCTGAGCTACGACTTACTGGCCACAATCTTCAGCAAGTTTCCTCATTCGTAAAACTGGGATGATACATCTGCCTTAAAGTATTGTTACAGAATTAAATATACTAACAAATATACATGTTAGCTTCAATCCACTCACTGCTGGTTTGGGAAAAATGAGTATGCCTCCTAACCAAACGGCTAGGCGACAATGGTACCAAATTGGTTGTAAAAGCCCTAGGGTTTCATTTGAACTGAACAGGTTTTACACTCTCACATTCAAAAAACAAAGAAGCTGCAGAAAACAATCCTTTATGGTTGGTTTCTCATAGCCAAAACCCAAGACACTCACTCATTTTGTTTTGTATTTAAGGAGAACATGCTGTTATGAATTTTGCCACACTTCTAGACTCTAGCCTGCTAGGCGATTATTCTTCTGAATGAGATTTTTTTTTTTTTTTTTTTAAAAGATGACCGGTAAGGGGATCTCAACCCTTGACTTGGTGTTGTCAGCACCACACTCTCCCAAGTGAGCTAACGGGCCATCCCTATATAGGGATCCGAAGTTGTGGCCTTGGTGTTATCAGCACCACAGTCTCCCAAGTGAGCCATGGGCCAGCCCTTGAATGCGATTTCTAACAGTAATGTACAGATACAACTCGTTAACCCCCTTAGCTAACACTCATGTAGCCACACACGGACGAGACAGTCAGTACATATGGATTTGAATAACTCTTCCCCTACTGCAAAGTAATGCTTGTTTATTTATGTGTTGAGATCTGGCTTTGCATTCTGCCCCACTAATTCAGAAAACCGTGGTTTGCTTCTCTGTTTTTGTTTCCTTTCCTAAAGACATCTTATTTTATAGGACTCTTGGTTGAATGCTTTTGGCTTACTTTTGATAACTGACAGAGAAAGAAAGTTACTATTCACCATTTGAGGTCTTAATATGGAGTTAGTTCAGGTTCCCAAGCAATCGCTAGTCATTAAGGATTAAAACTCAACTTCTCTCCAAACCATGAAGGGATCACTCCCTCGCTGACAAACAAGAGATTCTTCCTGGCCTTGCTGGTTAATTAAGCCAGAGAATAGGCTCGCATGACAGTGCATGCTTTGTTTCACTGAACTTCTGAATGGCTTTGTGTTCTCAGAAGCCCTAACAGATGCTGGGTTGGAATTCAATCAGTCTCCGGGTGAGAATCAAGGAAACGGGGCTGATCCCTGTTTTGATGGGAACGGGACAACTGGAACAAAATCTTTGTCTATGGCTACCAGAGGAAATCAGAGGGGTTTATATTTGCCTGACTGACCTCTTGAATTTAATTTTGAGCAATTACAGAATCTTTCTCAAGCTACAAGATGACAATTCAACAAGAAAACAAGGGGGCAGTTGCATGCTATGGCACCCAAACAAGGTAACAGTGCATGAGAAGACTTTATAACCAATTCCACCTATGGGAAGAAAGGGGAGTGGCAGGAGAACAAACAAGAACAAGAGGGAGGGGGCTGGCCAGTTAGCTTAGTTGGTTAGAGCATGGAGTTACAACTTCAAAATCAAAGGTTCAGATCCCTCTACTGGCCAGCCGCCATAAAAAACAAAACAGAAAATTGCACAATGGGGAGAAGGAAGAAAAACAGCACCAAGGATAGGCCACACTGTTAAACATCCGCCCTCAGGTGCTGACTCCCTCTCTGCTCTTTGTTTCTGGAGATGAAATGTAGCCCAAGGAATACTTGGGAGCTCCAGCTGAGTAAAAAGAATCCTATTTCCTCATGAAGTTCTAGAGATGCTCGGCACCCAGCATGCTAGCTGGATGGGACTGAGCAAGTGAACCAGAACAGCCATGTCCCAGGATGCCTTTCACAAAGGCTGTGGGGATTACCTGGCTGGAACTTCCCACTGTGCTCCCTGTGTTCACGTATTTCCTCAGTGACTGGAGGGCAGGCTTGCTTTGGGTCTCATTGGGTCAGTTAGTCTAGCGTCACGCCTAGCGAGGAGCTTGTTCCTTGACAGAACATTTCTGCTATGGGGACGCCTGGTTTCCATGGAGGACTTGCTGCTTTTCAAAACTGTGGGTAGGGCCAGCCCGTGGCTCACTCGGGAGAGTGCGGTGCTGATAACACCAAGGCCATGGGTTCGGATAATATTTAAAAAAACAAAAACAAAAAAACAAACAAAAAAAACGTGGGTAGCTCTGAGGATCGTGTATTTCTTTAACATGGGCTGAGGTCGGCCTCTAGGCCACCCCACCCCTGGCCAGCAGAATGGTCTGCTGTGGCCTTCCACAGTGGGTAGCCTGTGAGCCTGACATGTTTTCTTTCTAGGCATGCTGGAGATTTTCTGCCTCAGAGGTAAAGATTGGTAGCTAAAAAGACTTTTTTTTTGGCTTATAAAGTGCTGTCTTGAACGGTGTTTTAAAGATATTTGGAAGAATGACCAATTTTAAAAACTGGGAGATTTCACATTAAAACACAGATTTCCAGCCTCTGTGGAGAATCTGAGGCCATGGCAGCCCTGAGCATAGCCCCACCTAGCAACAATCTTTGGGAGCTAAGTAGCACCCCTTTGATAAGCCTACCCCCTCCTCTCCTGTTTGCTACAGTCTCCACCAAGCCCTACTGTGTCCTAGACTTGGCTACTTCATTCATCTATTATCTGTTCTTATCTGCTCCTGTGGTAATTTAGGCCTGTGACCCCAGCTATACATGCTGTTGTTTTCTATGTGTAAATCTTAAGTTTTTTTTCCCTCCACATTAAAAAATATAGATATATAGTATCACTTTTTGTACCTTTTTTTTTTTTTTGGACCGGTAAGGGGATCACAACCCTCGGCACGGTGTGGTCAGCACCACGCTCAGCCAGTGAGTGCACTGGCCATCCCTATATAGGATCTGAACCCGTGGCCTCGGTGCTACCAGCACCGCACTCTCCTGAGTGAGCCATGGGGCCGGCCCACTTTTTGTACAATTCTAATGTGAGCATGTATAAAATTTAACACATTTTCTATTTTGGGGATATTTAAATGTGGTTTCTAAATGTACTCTACTTTAAATAACTTAGTGAGCAGTTTAGTAGATAGACCTTTGTGAACTTGTCTAGTTGTCTCCTTAGGAAACTTTTTCTAGTAAGTGAACTGCTAGGTCATGGGTATACACATTAAAATTTCTGATTTGTATACCCCAACTGCCCACTATGTCCAATTGTACTCCCACCAACAGTGTAGGAGATGGTCACGTTCCCATGTTCTCACCAACATGGGTATAATCAATCTGAAAAATATGTTAATCTGACAGGTGATGTTTTCATTTCCCTTTATTTGGTTATTACAGGGTGGCTGTTACACTACTCCAACAGATTGTGGCTAGGCAGAAAAGCAAGCATCTTTTAATAAGTTTTTTTGCCTACTTGTAATTCTTTTTTCACTTCCCCTGTCCATTTTTTCTCAGTTGGAGTGAAGAGACTAAGTTCACTCCCCAATATAACACCTTCCCTCTCCCATAGTAATTTTTAGTTGGGTCTACGATAACCTAAAATAAAGACTACTTTCCCCAGTTACTCTTGTAGTTGGTGAGGTTATATGATTAAGTTCTGGCTAATGGGATGAAGGAAGTGACTTGGGAGAGCTTCTGTAAGCACAACATTCCTTAAGAGGTGGATGGGCAGGCTCTTTGTCCCTTCTATCCTGTTCTGCTGCCTGGAATGTTGATTTATCAGCCAGAGCGCCTTTTGAGACCATGACCACATATGATTATAGTCTATACTCTGGGAATGGTAGAGCAGAATTCTGGATCCAGCTGGGTCCCTGACCATAACTGCTATCCCATCCTGGGGCTGTCCACCTCTGCACTTACACATAAAGGAGAAATAAACTTCTATCTTGTTTAAGCCACTGCTATTTTTGGGTTTTCTGTTGTTCACAGACAAATCAATCCTTATTAATATAGGGATATTTATTGATTTCTTAGTGAGTCATGTTATCCTTTACATATCAAGAACATTTATCTGAAATCATATATATGTTATAACTTTTTTCCCCAGTCTTTCATTTATTTTTATCTTTGCTTAAGGTTCTTTTGCCGAAGTAAATTTACGTTTTAGTCTGGCCTTGATGCAATGCTAAGAAGGACCTTTCCTTTTCCAAGATTATTAAGGTCATCTCCCTTGTTTTCTTGAAGTATTTCCAAACGGTTAGCCAAGTGCCCCAAACAGCTATCAAACGTCCTCTTTATATAGTAGCCAGTGTGATCTCGAAAACTTAACCCCCCAGAAAAGCCCTACAACAGGCCCCTACTGCGAGACCTGCAGCCTGGCTCTAGGCCAGGCCCTGTCACCTCCCCTGCAGCTCCCCACCTGGAGGCCATGCAGGCTTTCTTCCTTTGACATCTTCTGAAGGCCTTGCTCCTCCCCCACAGGTTTCATTGCAAATGCTGCCCCAGAGACGCTTGCCCACATCACTCTATCTAAAGCCACCCCCCTCCTCCACTGCCTGCCATTCTCTGCTGCATCACACTTATTATTCCAAAACAGTACACTAAAGACTCTTGTTTTAGACTGAAACTGTATACTCCGTGAGGACAGGGGCTTTTCTGTTCAGACTAGTTCTAGCAACACTGTATAGTTAAGAATGAACAAATGAATCAATCTATCATTTCTCCACTGATCTGAAATGGCATTTTTTATCGTACATTAAATTCTTATAGTTCTCTTACTGGTCTCTACTTTGTCCCTTAGATCTATCTGCATGTTCTTGTATTAGTTTACACGGTTTGATTAGTTTAACTCTATAGTAAAAATTAGTTTCATATTCAAAATTATAATCATTTTTTTCAAGAAAATAAATCCTATTAAATTTAGATGTGAACTGCATTTAATTTCTAGATGACTTTGGAGAGAAGTGATCTCTATGTAGTACCATGTGTCCCCTTTGAGGACAGACATGTTTCTCTAATACCTACACCCTCATCACTCTGCCTCAGTGAAAGCGGAGAAGCACCTGTCATCAGCCCAGCCTCCCAGTGGGGCCTTGTGCACTTGCTCCAGGGCAGCAGGGAACTCACCGCTACACTGAATCACATTATCATATCGTTATCCTTACAAATCAGCCTAGAACTGACTGCTTGTTTCTAGTTTAAAAAGAATCATTTTAAGAATTGATACCTTTATATTAAAACTTATTTAAGAACAAAGCGTATTTCTCCATATGTTCAAGTCTCTTCATAACCTTCAATATAGTTTTATAGTTTTCTTTAAATTTCTATATATTACCTGTTAAAGTACATTTCTAGGGTACTTCATGATTTGTATTGCTATTGTGAATGGCATTCGGTGTGTTGATTTTGTATCTAGCTATCTTCCTACTGCTTGTAATAGCTTTCTAGTTGATTAGTCTTTTTACAGGTTTAAAATGGCAAATTTGCCCTTCTTTATATATAAAAGTACTTTCTAAACATTAGCTATGACTTCTCCAGCATCTATATCTTTTGTTTTATTTTCTTAGCTAAATGCAATGACTAGCAGTTCCAGAACAAAATAGTGGTGACATTCTTATATTTGACTTTACTGGGAATGCACTGATGTACTTCATTATTAAATATATGGTAACAACTGTTTCAAAATATGGAGTTTTAAAAAAAAGCATAAATTATATTAAGGGAACATTCAATACTATTTTTTTAAAGCTTAAATCAAAAACAGATATTTGATTTTATTAAATGTCTTTTTACCATGTAAAAATATATGGTAAATTATATTAATAGAGTTGTTAATATTAAACCATCCTTGCATTTCTGGAACAAACTCACTTGGTCATGCTTTCTACTTGCTAATATTTTATTCAGAGAATTAAAAACCTATATTCATAGGTGATATTCATAAGAAAACCTGTAATTTTCTTTGTTAGGGCTATCTGTCAGGTTTTGCTATCAGCATTATGCTGACTTTATACAAATACTGTACAGCTTTCCTTACTTTTTTATGCTCTGGAATATTTCAGATAGCATAGAAAAATTTTATTTCCTAAAGGATTGAAAGAATTTGCCCAAAAAACTGGGCATGTTGCTTTCTGATAAGTAGCTTTTGATTACTTTTTCAATTTTTTCCTGTGGCTACTAGTCTATATTATCTCCCATATCTTTTCATGAATCAAAATTTGTTATATATATACAAAATATTTTTTCATTATAGCAATGTATCTATTTTTTTCCCCTATAAATCAATGGGCAGCCATGTATCTACTCACAGTAGGGTCCGTCCAGAGAGAGCATCTTGAACACTCCTGGCAAGGGGCTCCTGGTGAGCGAGGATGCTGGCAGAAATGGTCATACCCGTTGATAGATACTCGACAGAGGTAGCACATCTGGGCACCGCAGCGGCAGGACATGCGGTTGCAGCCTTCAGACTTGATGAGGCCAGTCCCACACTTATGGCATTTTCTAATGCGGGCAGCAGTCATTTTTTCTTCACTAAAAAAAGAAAACATGATTGGAGCTCACAGGGAAGATGAAGAGGGAAGAAAAATATTACGACCACTGAGTACTTCTTTCTTTTCCTTCCACAAACAATGATTGCCAACAGCTTGTGGTGACATACAAGGAGCGAAAGAGCCCATATTTTGCAACATGAGAACTGGGTTCAAAGTTTATCAGCTGTATGACCCTGAGTTAATTACCCAACTGCCTGGAGACTCAGTTTCCTCATTTTGTGAAACTGGGAAAAAACAACTTTCTTATACTGTTTTAAGGATTACTGATGAGATATAACGCACCCTGGCAAAGTGCCTGGCACCCAGCATTTAGAAAATGACCGCTCTATTTGTTACAGGACTCTCTATAGGAATAAAAGAGAGAAAAGTTTGTGAAACTGGGAAAAAACAACTTTCTTATACTGTTTTAAGGATTACTGATGAGATATAAAGCACCCTGGCAAAGTGCCTGGCACCCAGCATTTAGAAAATGACCGCTCTATTTGTTACAGGACTCTCTATAGGAATAAAAGAGAGAAAAGACTCATTCTTCCTAAATTATGTCTTTTTACATATATAAAGCTGGATAACTGAGAGCCAGTAAGCCTAAACCTTAGTTACACACCCTGGATTTCTGAGTACTTGGCCTGGGAGTGGGAATGTGGTTGGGAACAGCCTATGGCGTGTTCCTTGTCAGCAGAGACCAACTGATCCTATGCTCCCAGACTCCTGCGCTGCCAAGGAATGCGCATGTATCTGACTCAATCCTGGCTAACGGGAAGCTTATAGGTAGGCTACTTGTTTCCAGAGTCATTTGAAGTAATATGGAGGGGCAGACAATTAAGAGTAAAAATGACAGACTGCTCTGTCAAGAGCTGCACTCCTGAATTAGTTACTTCCTGGTGCTCTATTCATAACTATAAAAACACTCACCAACCCTGACCTATAATTGTTAATGTCTCTGTCTTCTTTTATGACACTGAATGCCTTAAAGGCAGAGGGCAGGGGCTGTGCTGCTGTGCCCAACTGGCACAAATAAGCGCGGTCTTAACAGGAGCAGATTGGGAGGTGTGCTACTGAGATCAGGGCAGAGCACAAAGGACCCAAAGGGTGGAAAGCTGGAGAATGGGACTCTTCCCACTGCTCTGATCACTTCTCATCCCTCCAAGTAGGAACCCAAAGAACACTGAGCAGGAAGAGCTGCTCCAGTCGAGAGATGGTGACAGTCTTGGGGGGAGTTTTTAAAATTTTTTTTAAAAAGATGACCAGGGGCCGGCCCGTGGCTCACTTGGGAGAGCGTGGTGCTGACAACACCAAGTCAAGGGTTAAGATCCCCTTACCGGTCACCTTTAAAAAAAAAAAATGACCGGCAAGGGGATCTTAACCCTTGACTTGGTGTTGTCAGCACCATGCTCTCCCAAGTGAGCCAACTGGCCATCCCTATATAGGGATCCGAACCTGTGGCCTTGGTGTTATCAGCACCACACTCTCCCGAGTGAGCCACGGGCCAGCCCTTAGAGGGAGTTCTGATCTGCAGACTCTCTCACCTGAGGTTGGGAACACCCAAGCCTTCTTCCTCCCATTATGCCCAGTTGTTCTGCTAAGTAAGAGCAGCAAGGTGAGTATGGAGCAGGCAAGTGTTTTAAATTATTGATATTTAGAAGACTGTTGTAGTACACGCCTTAGATGCCAGATCATGTGTTTAAAAATAGAAAAATGCATTAAAAAATTGGCTGCTTTGATCCTTGTACCAGCCAGCTGCTAAAAAAAAAAAAAAAAAAAAGAGGCTACTATTTATGTAGGTCTAATTTGTGAATGGCCTAAAATGAAGGAAGGCAGAACTCTGGCTTGAAAGGAATTTAAAACCAGTTTGAATTACAGAAAAACAAATGAGTACCAAGTTTTGTTGAATGGTAAACACTGTCAAGGAGACAAAGTGCATTTATTATCGTCAGCTTAATAATATAATACATATGTTCATGATTTTAGTCAGTTACTTAGTAATTGTAAAGATACTTCTCAATGTTCTATGTTAAAACCCAAGGTACTAATGAAAGTTTCCAATTTGAAAAGCTGTGTCTAAAACATAATTACAACTGTCTATGGCACAAACCTTCTCTATAAGAGCACCCTCGAGACTGAGGCATGGCTTTCAGTTGCGCTCTGGTAGTCTGGGGCTGGCTGACTGTTTCTTGGATAGCTGCTTAGGCTGCAGTGTGTGAGAGAAGAGGCTGAAAAGGGCCAAAGTTACACAGTCCTCTCCTGAAGGCTCAGAAAGGGTACATCTGCTTGCTCTGTCCCACTAAGCTGCCTGTCACCAGTGTGGAATAATAATGGGTGTGGTGGGTGAAGAAAGGTGGCATTCCTAAAATGGATAGAGGAATACATAAAGAACACTTACAATTCAACAGTGCTATGATGTTCAAATGGCTACTCAATACTGCATGAACATCTATTCAAGTCCGTTCCTTTTGCATTCATAAGAACAGTACTAGATAGGGCCAGAATGGTCCTGTATCAAAAAAGGACTGCTACTGTGGCTGGCCAATTGCCTCAATTGGGAGAGCATGGTGCTGACACCAAGGTCAAGGGTTTGGATCCCTGTACCAGCCAGTCAGCAAAAGAAAGAAAAAGAAAAAGAAAAAGAAAAAGAAAAAGAGAAAAAAAAAAAAAAAAAGAAAAAAAAAAAAAAAGGATTGCTATTATGGGATGTGTTAACCACCTATCCAGTAACACAAAAGTGAAAAATGGGACTGAGATCAAAGTTGATTCTCATGGGGGGAAGGGTGGTTTGGCAACTAGATTTTTTTTTTCCTTTTTGTCTTTTTTTCCGTGACCGGTAACGGGATCGCAACCCTCGGTGTCGCGCCCGTACCGTGACTGGCACTGGGATTGCAACCCTCGGTGTCGCGCCCGCACCGCGCTCAACCAGTGAGCGGACCAGTCTCTATATGGGATCCAAACCCTCGGCGGGAGCACCGCCACACTCCCAAGCACCGCACTCTACCGAGTGCGCCACCAGGCCAGCCCTAGATTCTAAAATAGGCAGGAAACAGCCTCACAGGATATGTTGCCAGTGGCAGGACAGGAAGAGAAGTCTGAGCTACCACTGTGTCTACTGATCCTATGTTCTAACAGGAAGGCTCAGGGCCCTCCTCTACGTAGCCAATCGACATCCAACAATTCTGTGATTATTTGTCCTTACCATTAGCCAAGTATGTTGGGAACTCCTCCATGGGAGCTGTCTTTAGATCTTGTGGCATATACTATTCAAAACCTTATGGCCCTCCTTTGTGAGTTTGTGTATGCATGTACGTATTTTTTTTTTGTTGTGGTAATATGCACATAAATTGACTATTTAAACAATCTTAAAATGTATAATTCAGGGGTATTTAGTATATTCACAATATCATACAACCATTATCATATCTAGTTCCAGAAGATTTTCATAACACCAAAAGGAATCCCCATACCCATGAATAGTCCCCATTTCCTCCTACTCCTGCAACCACTAATCTGCTTTCTGTATCTATGGATTGTCTAATCTATGGATAGGCAAATATCCATATGCCTATGGATATTTCATATAAATGAAAATCACATGTGGCTTTTTGTGTCTGGCTTCTTCCACTTAGCATAAAGTTTTCAAGGTACATCCATGTTGTAGCATATATCAGTACTTAACTTCTTTTTATGATCGAATAATATTCCACTGTATGTATTTATCACATTTTGTTTATCCATTTATTAGCTAATGGACATCTGAGTTATTTCCACCTTTTGGCGACTGTGAATTTTGCTGCAATGAACATTCTTGTTCAAGTTTTTGTTTGAATACCTGTCTTCAACTTTTTTGGATATATATCTAGGCATGGAATTGCTGGGTCATATGGTAATCCTATGTTTGTTTAACTTATGGAGGAATGAACAATCTGTTTACTGTAGCAGCTATACTATTTTACATTCCCACCTGCAATGCATGCAGGTTTCAAGTTCTCCACATCCTTGCTAACCCTTATTTTCCATTGTTTTGATTACAGCCATCCTACTAGGTGGGAACTGGTACCTCACTTTTGATATGCATTTCCCTAATAACTAATGATGTTGAACACACTTTGCTTTCATGTGCTTGTTGGTCATTTGTAAATCTTCTTGGAGAAATATCTACTCAAACCCTTGCCTTTTTTTTTTTTTTTTTTAAATTAAACCAGTCAAACTTAGCAGTGAGGGGTTGTACACCAACTTTAGTGACACTAATGTTAGTAAGTTCTGATAACCCACTACCATCATTTTGATTGGGCTGTTTTCTGTTACTGCTTTCAAGATTTTTCTCTATTTGTCTTTGACCTTCAACAGCTTGGCTCTGATGTGTCTTGCTGTAAACCTCTTTGGGTTTATTCTACTTGGACTTTGTTCAGCTTCTTGGATGTACAGATTCTTGCCCTTCACCAAATTTGGTAAGTTTTCAGGAATTATTTCTTCAAATACTTTCTGTTCCTTTCCCTCTCTGTTCTCCTTTGGTACTCCCTTAGTGCAAATACTGATGGTGTCCTACAGGTCCCTTAGGCTCTGTTCACTCTTCATTCTTTTTTCTCTCTGCCCCTCTAACTGGATAATTTCAATTGACCTACCTTCAAGCTCTCTAGTTCTTCTGTATGCTGAAATCTGCTATTAAATTCTTGTAATGTATTTTTCATTTCAGCTATTGTAATTTTGGGGTACAGTATTTCCACTGATTTGTTTTCATAACATCTCTTTACTGATATTCTCTACCTCTTCATGTATTGTGCTCCTGGTTTTCTTTGTCCATGGTTTCCTTGATCTCTTTGAGTATATTTAAGATGCCCAATGTCTGTGCCTTCTCAGGGATGGCTTCTGTCAACTGCTTTTTTTCTTGTGAATAGGTCATACTTTCCTGTCTCTTTGCATACCTTGTAAATTTTTGTAGAAAATTGGATATTCTGAGTATTATACTGTGGAAACTCTAGAAATTAGAATGCATCTTGTGTGGTTTACAATTGTTTTAGTGACTTTTCTAAACTAATTTTGTAAAGACTGTATTCTTTGTCCCATATTGTCACTGAAGATTCTGTTCTGTTAGCTTAGTGGTCAGTGCTAACATTGACAGATATTTCCTTAAATGCTTGGAGCCAAAGAACGAACAGGAAGAAGAAAGAAAAATAAAAACATCCCTCTGTCCTGAACTTTTCAGGTTGGCTCTGAGGTGGGACACTTCTTCAACTCACCCAGGTCATTTATAACTTTCTTAGCCTTTCACTTCCTGTTTGCACAGAATCTAAAGGTAGGCCAGAGGTGAAAGCTTAGAGTCTTCTCAGGTTTTTTGAGCATGTGTTGAGCCCTGGTCATGCATGTAGCCTTCTTGATCTGTCTGGTGCTTGCCCATCTGTGATCACTTGCCTCATGCAGCTGCAGCTAATACATGCCTTTAAATGCTTTCAACAAAATCCACTAGGAGGCCACTCCAGCCCTGAGGAAGTTGTGAGGGAGGTGAAACAAAAGGAAAAAAGTTGATTCTGGTAGTTTTTGCCAGGTTAATTGTTGCTCTAATGGGAGATACAGGTTTTTGGAGTTCCCTGAACTGCCACTTTTGGTGACATTGCTCCCTTGAGTGTATTTATCTTTTGAGAAGAACCAAATTTAGTGACTAATATGTGGCTGACTCACTTTCATGTTCCTCTACACATCTCTTGCTCTGATTCTCTGTGTTAGTTGGTGTAGTTCAGGCACCCAAGATAGAAACCTGAGAATCATTCTTGACTGCTACAACTCTCATTTCCCCATCATAAGCCAAGTCCTGCTGATTTTACTTCTTAAATATTTCTTAAATCCATCCCCTCTTCTACATCCACAATACCATGATCCTAATTTGGGGCCCTACAATAGTGGCTTGGACTACTGTAATTGTCTAAATACTTTCTTTAACCCTAGTGTCGCTCTCCTTAAAGCTATCTGCTATGTAGCCATCAAAACCATGCAATTGGCCATATCATTCATTTGCTTAGGAGAATTTGCCAGTGGGCCAACCAGACACTATGTGGCTCTGGATGTGGTACAATGTGAGATACACAGCACAACCTGTGAAACATTCTCACCCAAAAATTTTGAATGTAAACCTAATTAAGCCTTTAGATTTAAATTCTAACTTATAGAAAACACAGGAGAGGTTAGTTGTTTGCCTTCCTGGGGCCAACCTGCACTTTGCCAGGAGGGGTGTATATACTTTACCTTTGTGTTAAACTTAATTCTAAGGGGCAGATGCTCACTCTCTTGAGCCAGCCTACACTACACACTAAGCTATAAGTCTGCATTTCTTAATTTTGTAGTACACTTGGTACAGACCCTGCTCAGTCTCTGGAGCTAGGCAACACACTTTCTCTGTAAAGCCTGTACTTCTTAACCATTACATTAAACTGTTTTCATTTTGTAAAAAAAAAAAAAAAAGAAAAGAAAAGAAAGGAGACAGAAGAACAAGTTCATCGACATCATAAGAAAGCAGCCAACTCCAAAAGCTATTTTATAGGTCAACTGTCCTTGTTTTTTTTCAATAAGTCAATGTCATGACAAAAAGTGTGTTGGGGGAGAGGAGCACCCTCATTAAAAGAGACTTAAGATAAATAATTATCAAATGCAATGAGTGGACCTTGTTTGGATCTGACCTGAAAAAACTAACTGTAGTATACATGAAAAGCTATTTTGAGACAGTTCAGGGGACTGTGAACTTGATATGAGATATTACCAAAGACAAAATTTACCAAATTTATTTACAATTTATTACCAAAGTCAATTTTGTTAATAGTGACAATCTTAAGTGCTTTGTAAGGAAAAAAAAGGAAGTACTTAGGGGTGAAATAACATACTGTAAGGGATCTGGATTTGCTTAAAAATACTATATAGCAGTTTAAAAACAAGAAAGAAGGATAGGATAGACAAAGCAAGTGTGGCAAAATGCTGATAATTGTCAGGGTTCATTATACTATTATTTCTATTGTGGACGCTCAAAAATTTTCATAAGAAAAAGTAAAACAAACAAAAGAGTTGTCATGTCTTTCACAACTGGCAGGTTAAGGTTTCTTTCTTTCTTTTTTTTTTTTTTAAAAGATGACCAGTAAGGGGATCTTAACCCTTGACTTGGTGTTGTCAGCACCACGCTCACCCAGTGAGCTGACTGGCCATCCCTATATGGGATCCGAACCCGTGGCCTTGGCGTTATCAGAACCACACTCACCCGAGTGAGCCACGGGCCGGCCCCAGGTTAAGGTTTCTTAACATGTCATTCAAGGTGCCAAGATCGAGTCTCATCTCATAGCACTTGTTATGCTTATAATCCCTTGTGTGGACCCTTGCTGTTTTTTCTTTTTGACACTTGGCAATTAGCAGGATTCCTTGGCTCACTGGTTCATGGGCTAAGGGCTATACAGTGTGGAATGGTAAGAGAAAACCCTTGGAGCACCCCCTCTCTAAAAAAATAATACCTGATTCCTTCAGCACTTTTGAGATTGGTGCCACTATCAAAGACTTCAAGGATACAGAGGTGATGATTCTCCACATATCTCTTTTTACTTCCCTGTTAGGCCTGTACAGAGGAATGGGTCTTGGAGAACAGTGTGCTATTGCAAGCCTAATCAAGTGCTAATTGCATCTGCTGTTCCAGATGTCATTTCTTACCAGAGTAAATAAACACAGCCTCTGGCAACTGGTTATCAGCTATTGATCTGGAAAATGCTTTTATTCTCTGTCCAATAAGCAGAGGACACCAGCAGTTGGCAAGGACCTTGATCATCTGTCATCCAATGGGACAACACACTGGTCTACTATTCAAATGACATGCAGATAGAACCTAGCCAATGGAAGTAGCAGGTACTCTACCACATGCATTAATATGGTACATGAATGCCAGGTGGGAGATAAATCCCTTGAAAATACAGGAATGTGTAACCTCAATGAAGTTCTCATGTCCTCGAGGTCAGGGGTGTCTTATCAGGATATCCCTTCCAAAGTTAAGCTCACGTAGGGGCCTGCCTGCGGCTCATTCAGGAGAGTGCGGTGCTGATAACACCAACGCCATGGGTTCGGATCCCATATAGGGATGGCCAGTTAGCTCACTGGGAGAGCGTGGTGCTGACAACACCAAGTCAAGGGTTAAGATCCCCGTACCGGTCATCTTTAAAAAAAAAAGACAAAGTTAAGCTCATGCTGCTGTATCTTGTACCCCCTACCACTAAGGAGACAGCACAACATTTGGGAGTATTTTTTGGATTTTGCAATCAATATATAGCACATTTGGATTTTCTGCTTTGATCCACTCACTGCTGATCTAAAAGGCTGCCAGGTTTAAATATGACCCAGAGGTGCTCCAAGTATGTATGGCAGACCAAGATGCTGAATGGAGCCAGTGGCAGGAACTGACAGGAGAATCAGAATGGAGACCCTGCTTCAAAAAGTAACCACCTGTTCTGCTTCTAAGAAACACTTTGTGACCTGCTACTGAGTCCCAGAGCAGTCCAAATGCCTGATCATGAAGCTGTTCTTTACTGGAGGTCCTAGGCAAAAATCTGTTTGCTGCTCATTTAGATTGTTGGCAGGATTCATTTCCTTGAGGTTGTAAGATCAAGGTCCCCATTTTCTTGGTGGACGTATGCTGGGGTTGTTTTCAGCTTCTAGAGGCTGCCTCATTTCTTGACTCATGGCCCCCTTTCTCCATCTTTAAAGCCAGCAATGGGAGGTCAAGTTCTTCTCATGTTTCTCTGACTCTCCGTCCATCCTTGCATCTCTATCTGACCACAGGTGGGAAAGGCTCTCTGCTTTTAAGAACTCATGTGATTAGACTGGGTCTCCTCTGATAATACAGATAATCTCCCCATCTCAAGGTCCATAACCTTAATCACATCTGGAGAGTCACCTTTGTCATGTAAGGTAACATATTCACAGGTTCTGGGGATTAGGACATAGACATTTTTGGGGGCCATTATTCTGCCTACCAAAGTTGTGGTATATAGCACAGCCAGGAAGCCATTTGCATGGTCAAATCCCCTCTATGCCACTTACTACCTGTGTGATCACGGCCAAATTACTTGGTCTCTCTATGCCTTAACTGCCTCATTTATAAAATGAGGATAATAGTACCTACCTGTGGTAGAAACTCAGAGACTGCTAACTGCCCTGAATTGCCATTCCCTACTTAATTTTCTGAGTAACAAAACTCCCTTCTTACCCTTTACATTTAAGCTGGACATAAAGTCACTCAGCTAGAGGCTACATATTGTGCTTGCCTTGGAGCCAAGTTATGCCCAGGTGACTCGGTCTAAACTAATGGGGTATGAGTAGAAGTGACAGAAGAGAGCCTGCCTGACAACTTGTCTCTTTCTTTTTTTTGCTGGCTGGTACAGGGATCAAACCCTGGACTTTGGTGTTATTAGCATCACACTTTGTCTCTTTCTTTCTCCCTTCCTGGGGGGTTGGAGTATAAATGTGTCACAACCAAGCAGAAGAGAACACTACCCTTATGGAATGAAGAATCAGTGACATAAAGAAACCTGGATCTGTGACTGACCTCATGAGACAGATCTGCCCCATCTGCCTGGCAAGTGGAAAGAAACAGATTTGTGAATTACTCATATCACTGTATTTTAATAAGTTAATATCTGTAAAGTGCTAAACCACATGGGGAGTACTATAAAATAATGGTTTTTATTATTATTGATGTATCATTTTGCATTCTGGAGGTTGGCTATTCTACTTACTGTCTCAGGCCATCAGTATCCTATGACACAGACATAAGAAACACCAATGCAATCTAATCTAATTAAAATGTGCTTTTTTTTTTGGGCAGATGGCTCAGACAGGGGTCTAAACCCTTAACCTTCATGTTACAATGCTGCATTCTAACCAAGTGAGCCAACTGGCCAGCCCAAAATGTTTTACTTGCTTATTTATTTAGACAGTAAGGAGAAAGGAATGAAAATTTATTGAATTCATATGTGCTAAGCATTTTATATGTTATATCTGACTTCTGAAATAGATTCATGAGGCTGTGAAGATGAAGAAACAGAGGCTCAAGGGTGAGGTCAATTTCCAGAGGTCACTCTAGACTGGGGTGGCTTGAGCTTGGTATTCCCTCCATGTACTCTGCCCCCTCTGCCAAAAGGCAGGCTTGACTGGGAGTTGAGAATCAGTCAATAAGCCCTGCTGAATCACGTTACTCACATAGATGTTCGGTACTTGATGTCATCTTTTTCAGCCAGCTCTTCACAGGTGAGGCCATTATGTTCCTTCCAGAGTCCCTGACACTTTCTACAGGTTTCCTGGGAATAAAGGACAGACACAAAACTCCTGGTGAGTGTACACCTCACAAGTTCCTATTCAACAAAAGGGTTGTGAAATGAGCTTTGCTTAGCTTGCATTCTCTCAGTGGATCTCTCTAAATATTACAGCAGGAATATTTCTTTCTTTTTTTTTAAAAAAGATGACCAGTAAGGGGATCTTAACCCTTGACTTAGTGTTGTCAGCACCACACACTCCAAAGTGAGCGAACCGGCCATCCCTATATAGGGATCTGAACTCGTGGCTTTGGTGTTATCAGCACTACGCTCTCCCAAGTGACCCATGGGCTGGCCCATACAGCAACAATATTTCTAAATATCTCTCAATAGAAGAGGTAAGAATCATTAGAAGAAACCATGAGGAAAATTTGCTCCTGTTGCTCAATTTGTATAAGGCTTTCTGTAATGCCATGGGGACACCTGAAAAACCACAGGAGACAGATATTGGGTAATCCTGGGTTTTAAAAAATAAAATAATGTGAGCTGCTTGAGTGCAGGGTCTGTCTGGATTTTATTAATCTCTGCAATCCCTATGCCCAGTACTTTGGCATAGAGTAAGATACTTCTATTGAATCGTCTAAATTAGGATCACCAGGGATCCCAAGGGAGACACTCCCTTAGTCACTCATCACTCATAAACATGCATGTCCATCCTTCATAGTTTAACTTTATTTATAAACATGAATTTTTAAAAAAATCACTACCTTTTATTTTAAGACCCTTCATAGCTTATAAAATATTTTCGTATGTGCCAGAAACTATCCAATATCAATAACTAGAACTTAATGAAATATCAACCCAGTGATCACAGACATAAATAGAAATTACAACCCTCATAAGTATAATAAAGGAAAAGATGTTGCTGTTAGCTTTAATTGGGGACCTGACCTAGTCTGGGCTTACAGTGAGGCTTTGAGGAAGTGAAGCCTGAGATCTGAAAGACAAGTTAACGATAACTAGATGTGGTAGCAAAAAGAGAACAGTATTCCAGACAGAGGAATGACAAAAGGAGAGTCGCAGACAGAGCTGGACTGCAGACAGTAAAAACATGCTGCCTGCATGTGGGGCCTTGAAAGGCATAATTATGTTTGATCTTTATACTAGGAGTGCTAGGAAGCCACCAAAAGGTGTCAAGCATGGAAGAAACATGTTCGGGTTTGTGATAGAGTCGCAGACAGAGCTGGACTGCAGACAGTAAAAACATGCTGCCTGCATGTGGGGCCTTGGAAGGCATAATTATGTTTGATCTTTATACTAGGAGTGCTAGGAAGCCACCAAAAGGTGTCAAGCATGGAAGAAACATGTTCGGGTTTGTGACTTTAAAAGGTCATTCTGGGTGAGAGTAGATTGGAGGGAGGAAAGACTAGAAGTGCAAAAGACAGGAGATTATAATAAAGTCACCAGGAGAGGGACTCATCCAGCAGGAGGCCCAGAGTAGGGAGGTAGGTGAGGACATGACGAGTCCTGACTGACTTGAGAGAATGAGGACATAAAGTTGACTGACTTGAGAGAATGAGGACATAAGACTGATGATAGCTTGGCTTTGGGAGTGTGGGAAGGAGGTATCAAGGGTGATGACTTGGTTTCTGGTTTGTGCAACCAGAGATTAACAGTGACACTGATGGAACTTTGGGTGGAGGGAGGTGTGAAGATCCTGAGTTTGATCTGGGCGGTGATGACACACGGGACCAGTGGGACACCCAGTGGAGATGCATGGCAGGGAGTTGGGTGTAAATGTTTAGCATTTAGGAGAGGTCAGGCTAGAGGCCACCAGAGATGTACTAGATTGTATCTTCATGTCAATTCTAGAAACATCTCCTATAGCTGTACTCTCCATTAGTTATTGAGCTTTCGCTAATAGGTGCTGCTAAGATGACTCAACAAGTAAATCAGTAGTGCATTTAATTTTTACCCACCAAAATGTACAGAAACACAAAACTCATTTTCAAAAGACCTTGTGCCTGACTATTCCAGGAAACTGGTGGTATAGGAGAGATGCTATCATTTCTATATAAAAAGGGTGGTGGTGGTGGGAGAATAATAGTGATATATAAAATCTACCTGAAAGGATACTGAAGAAATTGGTAATACTGATTGCCCCTGAGTGGCTGAAGGACAGAGGTAAGACTTTTTAGTATGGGCCTTTCACACCTTTTGAATTTTATACTATATATGTATTATCTAATAAAAATAAATAAAACTTAAAATGAGAGAGAAAAGTGAAATAGACTGCTCCAGGAGCTGAGAAGCTGAACAACCCTTTGGTGGGATGTTGTAAAAACATTCCAATCAATGGGGTAGGGTGGGAGTAGACACGAGCTAATGGAAAATTCTATATTTAAATACTATTGCCTCCAAGGGATATGAATATTCTTTGGTCCACTACCTACATCCTGTACAGTAAATAGGCTAAATTAGTAGTGTATTTAATTATTACCTACGAAAATGTATAGCAGCACAAAACTCATTTTTAAAAGACCTTGTGCCTGACTATTCCAGGAAACTGGTGGATAAACAACAGCTGGAGAACAGATGAGCTGGTATTTGGATCCTAACCTTCAAAACAATACTAACCTAGCCACCCACCAGAAATAACAACTTGAAAACAATACACAGCATTTAGATAGTGCTTTTTAGCATTCCTGGTGTTTCAGTTATTAATTAACAGGCCTTTCTTCATAAGGGCAGAATCCCCATTTTATAGGTGAGGCACAGACCCCTGAAAGCAAAATGACCTGGCCAAGTTGGAGCCAGTTGTATATGAGGGTCACTGTGAAGCCCTCTGCTCACTTTCAACATCACAGTGGTTCTTTCTGTGGATCGGTGTGTAGGTGTTCAGCCATCATATTTCTCATTGAAGTGTCTATAAGTCCCAGAGAACTAACTTGAAACGTCTTTTGAAGAGACTATGTGGCTAAATACTGAAACCCACAATTAAAATACGGTAAGCAAATAGCAGGCTGGGTAAGTTTCACATGTGGTGCTCTCTCTCTGTTATTTCTTTAACACATACCCTTCTCTTCTAAACACAGTGTATATTTTACTAAACTGTAATTTTTTTCTCTCAAGTAGAGCTAGGCTAAATGGTATTAGGCAGAAGAAATGCTCTTGAATGTTTCTTTAACCTGATGATAACCACATTCTTCAAACAGGTTAATGAGAAAGTCCCAAACAGCATTTTGGAATGCAGAATACATCTGACAAGTAACTTCAAAACATGAAAGACAGCATACTCTGGCTATCAAATCTAATCAGGGACCATGCTTTCCATCACCTGGTACATTTTCAGATCATAAGGAAACAGTAGAATCACCATCATCCCAAATATAACAATGAAGGCAGCGTCTTTCTTCTCCATAAGGAAGGAGTGCACATGCTGGTTGACCATTAAGGAGCAGCTCCCAGTCTGTGCTCCATGACATCAGGGACATTGCTGGTTAAGTTTTATGATGCCTTTTAGTCCTCAAAATGCACCAAGGTGGTTTGACTGTTCACTAGGTCTTCACTTGCCAATATAAAGAAAACATTCCACAGTCTCCCTTCGTCCATTTTCTGTTGCCTAAATAATGTTTAATGGACAAAGCACAAGGTTAAATTCAATTTCAGATGACCCTATCAGGGAGATGAAACGTCTTCATATAAATATAACTTCCTCAAAAACCAGCAGACAGATGCCTCCTGTCATCACCTCATGCAGGCCAAGCAGGCTGCAATGACTGTGAGGCTTTTAGGTCCTCTAGCAAAGAACTCATGAGATGACCTGAGACAACAGGTCAAAGTCACCAGCTTCTGTTTTTGTTCCCTCACCATCCCTCCAGCCCACGCTGACGCTGCTTGGTTCCCGGTGCACCCTAGAGTTCACTTGCTTGACGTCCAGCCTTGTCTCAGAAGCACAACATAGAAACCACTTCCTTAGTTTTGAAGGGTTCCTCCAGTGAAGTCTCTACACTCATTCTCCAGGGAAGAGAAGTTGCTGACCTAACTGTGGGGAATAAAGTGGTGGTCAATCCAAATCTAACCTCGTAAATTCCAGCTCTCTGCTTTATTGTCTCAGGTACTCAAAAGATGGTGAGACTGTAAATCCCCAGAGCTCTTGAGGTAAAAGATAAGACATGGGCATCCGTCTGTTCACAAATGCTTAGCAAGCTTCCAGAGACCACAGGTATGTGGGCTTTCAGGTCAGGACACATGTGTCTTCCAACTGTCTAAGTTGCTGGTCCTCCCCACCCCCATGTTCATGAGGCCCAAATGACATATGAATGCCAGCCAGAAGGTCCAGACACTGTTTTTTTTTTTTTTTTGTCTTTTGTCTTTTTCCGTGTCCGGCAACGGATCGCAACCCTCAGTGTTGCCCCCGCACCGGACCGGGGACCGGCAACGGGATTGCAACCCTCGGTGTTGCTCCCGCGCCTCACTCAGCCAGTGAGCGGCCGGTCTGTATGTGGGATTCGAACCCTCGGGCGGGAGCGCCGCTGCGCTTCCCAAGCGGCGCACTTATCCAGTGCGCCACCGGGCCGGCCCGAGACACTGGTTTTAAGACAAGGAAAACAATGAGACAGATGCTGAAACCCTTGAGAATCAATAAAACTTGGCACAATCCAGGCTCAGGCAGAATCAGTGGACTTTCTTTTCTTTCACTAAGGGAATCCAAGAACTTTTTTTTCCCTAGGTCAAGGATGCATACATCAGCCAAATAAGGCTTGGTCCTCGCACTGAAAGAGCTCAGTCTACCAAGGAAGTCAGATATTTGAGCAAATCAAATAAAGCATATTGGAATTAAGTGTAATAGTGCACACATGCAGACACAAATGTATGAGAGAAAGAGAGTAAAGGGGGGAGAGAGAGAGAAAGCAAATGGGGGACTAGGTAAGTCAGACAAGAAGTTTTTGAGGAGTTGACATCTTCATGGGATTTAATAAAATAAGTATCATGACTAATGAGAACATGCATGCAACCAGTAAAGTACTTCTCCCATTTGGATCTACATCTCTTTGTGACAGCCATTAAACCCAAGTACCTAAACAGAATCAGATCCTCAAACCAAACATTTCAACAATAAAACATATCAATATTTCAATGTGCACTAAACGTTTTCCTACCATTAATTACAATTATTTTGAAGTATGTTTTATTTCATCTTATCCTCTTTAATTTTCTATATTTATGTTTTGCAGTGTATGTTACAACAATAGTACATATAATTTATAAACAAACTCATACTGGATGGTGTTCTGCTCTACACAATTTTTCTGTTATGGTGAGTTATCAAAAAGTTGTGCATCTGCTCTCTCAATATTCTAAAGTCATGGAAGGGGTCTAGACAGAGCAGCAATGTGTCTGGGCTTATGTTTCATAATACTACAATGGAAGAGAAATGCAAATCAAAACCACAATGAGATTTCATCTCAGCCTAGTTAGAATGGCTATTATGAAAAATACAGAAAATAACAAATGCTGGTGAGGATGTAGAAAAAAGGGAACTCTTTTTTTTTTCCCTTTTTGTCTTTTTTACTGACCGGTAACGGGATCGCAACCCTCGGTGTCGCGCCCGTACCGGGGACTGGCAACGGGATCGCAACCCTCAGTGTTGCGCCCACACCAGGCTCAGCCAGTGAGTGGGAACCGGTCTCCACATGGGATCCGAATCCTCGGTGGGAGCGCCCAGAAAAAGGGAACTCTTATACACTGTGGGTGGGATTGTAAATTAGTGCAGCCATTATGGAAAACAGTATGGAGGTTTCTCAAAGAACTACATATAGAATTTCCATATGATCCAGCAATCCCACTACTGGGTATATATCCAAAAGAAAGGAAATCAACACGTTTAAGGGATACCAGCACTCTCATGTTTATCATGGCTCTATTCACAATAGCCAAGATTTGGAACCAACTTAAATGTCCATCAACAGATGATTAGATAAAGAAAATGTGGTACATACACACAACGGAATACTACTCAGCCATAAAAAGAATGAAATTCTGCCATTCACAGCAACATGGATAAACCTGGAGAAAATTATATTAAGTGAAATAAGCCAAGGTAGAGAGATATCACAGGTTCTCACTCACATGTGGAAGCTAAAACAGTTGACTTAACAGAGGTAGACAGTAGAATAGTGGTTTCTAGAGACTGGCAAGGGGAGGGGAGAAAGGGGATGAGGAGAAGGTGGTCAAAAGATTCAAAATAGTAGAGAGATAGGGAAAAGATCTAGTGTATAGCAATATAGAGAGACTATAGTCAACAAATTCTATATGACTTCAAGCAGCTAACAGGATTTTGAAGGTTTCCAACACAAAGAGGTGAGAAATGCTTGAGGTGATGAATATGCTAAATACCCTCATATGATCACTGCACACTGAATAATGTACTCAAATATCACATTGTACCCCATAAATATATACAATTATCATGGGTCAATTAAGAAAAAATAATTAAAAAGGAAAAAAAAAAGTACAATAGTGGTTACCAGAGGCTGGGAAGGGGAGAAGGGATGTAGGAGAGGTTGGTAAATGCGTACAAAGTTAGAAAGGTACAGTTAGTCAGGAAGAATAAGTTCTGGTGCCCTAGGGTAACTAAAGCTGACAATATTGTATTGTGTATTTCAAGACAGCCAGAAAAGAGTATCTTGAATGTTACAACCACAAAGAAATGATAAATGTTTAGGTGACAGATATGCTGACTATTCTGATTGGATCATTATACAATATATGCATGTATTGAAACAACAAACTATACCCCATAAACATGTACAATTAAAAAAATAAATAAATAAAAAAAAGAAGACTTTGATGGATTGAAGGGACTGAGACCAGAGGCAAGAAGACAGTTAAGAAGCAACTGGGGGCTGGCCCGGTGGCGCACTGCTATAGTGCGCCGCTTGGGAAGCGCGGCAGCGCTCCCGCCGAGGGTTCGGATCCCACGTACAAACCGGTTCCCGCTCACTGGCTGAGCGAGGCGCGGGAGCAACACCGAGGGTTGCGATCCCGTAGCCGGTCCCGGTCCGGTCCGGGGGCAACACTGAGGGTTGCGATCCGTTGCCAGGCACGGAAAAAGACAAAAAGGAAAAAAAAAAAAAAAAAAAAAAAAAAAAAAAAAAA
>NW_007727375.1:208895-214896 GCF_000696425.1 Galeopterus variegatus | reverse complement strand
CGGCGGCGCTCCCGCCGAGGGTTCGGATCCCATGTGGAGACCGGTTCCCGCTCACTGGCTGAGTGCAGTGCGGACGCAACACCGAGGGTTGCGATCCCGTTGCCGGAAAAAAAAAAAAAAAAAAAAAAAAAAAAAGAAGCAACTGGAAGAGTCTACGAAAGAGATGAGAGAGAGGTCTAGAAGGATTTCCAGGTTGCTGACTTGGGTCACTAGCTGGGTTGGTGGAAACACAAACTGAGATCAAGTGAGGCAGGATAAAGAGCAGATGTGAGTGAGGGTGAGAGGCAGAGGTGAGTTTAATTCCAGACTACTTATTTCACTCACTTATTTGCCCTCCCAAAATTTGCTGACTTTCTGTCATTTGTATGAGATGCTGGGAATGCAGCAATAAACAAGTTAAACTCAGTTCTACCTTCTTGGCGCTTATGTTCTAGTGAAGAACACAGATGTTAAACAAACAGAATCTAGAACTATAATCGAGATAAGAACATTTCATAGGAGAAGCACCTGGTAGGTACTGAGTGTATAGAAGCAGACTTAACTGAGAGCGGGGCTGAGGAGGGCTTTCTGGAGGTTGTGACACTTAAGCTGAGCCTTGAAGGGTGAGCAGGAGTCGGCTAGGTATGGGGCAAGAGCATGTGTGAAGATGTTAGGGCAGCAGAGGGCCTGTCTCATTTGAAGAGCAGAGAGGAGGAAGTCCATGTGGCTGGAGTCCAGTGGCAGTGGGGAGCTGAGAGTGGCGGACCATGGTCAACCAGGTGGGCAGGAGCTGATGCTGGAGGGAGGAGTTCAGAAAGCCAGACTGAGTGGGTAGGGAAGTACAATGACCTGGCATTCCAGATGCTGTTGTTGGAGGGATAGCTGCTGGACTATAGGACCTCCCAGCAACCTCCTCTCTCAACTAGGGCCAAGTAAATAACTTCTAGGAAACAAACCCTAGAGTCTAGATTAGATTCTTGGTTACACTTCCTCAATAGTCCTCCATATATCAGGTCATAACCTACTTCCTGAACCAAGCCATGCCAACACTGAGCTTGGCAGGGGTGGCTGAAGCCAATCTGTGATGGAAAAATGGCAGCACAGCTGTCTTCTCTTGTTCAGAATAAGAGAACCACATTTTCCTATATGGCTTCTGAAAGGGACTTTATTATTATTTTGATTTTAAAGTAGATTGTTTATCAGTTTTGGCTCTCTAGATGAGTTTCCCACAGATAATATTGTCTATATGGTAGAAGAGCCTCTTTAAGAATGGCCTGGAACTCACACATCCCTCTCCACTTCCTGCAGTACTGGCCCAAAGCTCTTTGCAGGCTTAATTTTTTTCAAGATAGAAATGAAAGCTGCAAGGTACTGAAAACCTACACATCTTCCTGAAGGGTGCTCTGTACAAACATTTCATTCAATCTTCACAGCAACTCTACAATGAAATACTGGACTGTTACCCCCCCCCCTGCTGTACGGCCAAGGCGGATGGTTCCCCCCCCCCCCCCCACTTTTTTTTTAAAGTAAATGAGAAAAGGAAGGCTTACAGAGTCAAATAACTTGGTCAAGGTCATGGAGCTATGGACTCAAGTCTGCCTGATTCCAAATCTACTTGCTCTTTCCACTCTATTCCTACTGCATGCCCACATAACGTTTGCTAGCAAGAACAGTTCATTGTTTACTGGGAAACCCAAGGGCACAAGGGTATGAGACAAGCCCTGAGGTTACAATGGCATCTGTGTAAGGAGACCACAGATGAACCATCAGCAAGGCATCATGTAAGCCAGCACCAGGGTATCATAGGTGTGGCAGCCCAGCTGCAGCTGTGCAGGAAGCCTGCTTCCTGGTGTTTCCTGGAGAGCTGGGAATGATCCAGTAAGAGGCAGGATGGAATGGGATTAAAGCTGAGGACACCCTTTCTTAACGATAATGACAGGAATCTGCTAATGACAGAGTGAACTTAGAGGGGACACATGTGAGGAAGTAGCTGTTCTTCCACCTTCAGCCAGTTGCATGTCTGGTGGAATAGCAGAAGGAAGCATATTTTTAGATATCCATTACATGCATAAACAAAGATAGGCTCAAAGTGAGCTTTCCACACCAGAATCAATATAAAGTACTTGACCAGCCCCTGGACCCTTACTGTAAATACTTGACAATTAACTTCCTCAAAGGTGGCCAGAACTATGATATATTAAGATTTGCTAATGACACTGCTTGAGATTAATTCCATCATCAAAACTGCTCTGGGTCAAAGTTTTGTTCAGAGTTACACTGGTAATGGAGACACTTTTTGCAATGAAAGGAATTAAAACATTTTTGTTTTCCCTCCCCTGCCTGCTTCAACCAGTTCTACTGAGAGACTACCACAGCCTACCAGGCTTTGCTCTCAGCAAAGGGGTCAGTGTATAAAATGAACTCCCCTGCCCTCTTAGAGTTAATGTTCAGGCTGGGTGGAACCACAAATAGATAACTGTATACTCTGAAGAAGATAATGAGTAGTCTGGAGGGAACCAGAGCCAGGTAAGGGGTAGAGAGTATGGACAGGGAGGGGTGCCATTTTACGCTGGTTTGTCAAGGGAGGCCTCGTGCAGAGGAGGCATTTCTGCTTGAACCTGAGGGGTAGAGGAGAGCTCCAGGCAGAGGGAATGCAAGCAGGACAGTGGAGTTATCCAGGCCAGGAGAAAGAGAGGAGCTCAGAGAATCAGCTCACCACAGACCTCGCAGCTTGTCCTGAGCCAGCACCCCGGGCTAGCATGGTTGGCCTCTTGACAGTGCCCACTCCCTCAACCATGCAACACTGCCTAGAATGTCCTCTCTCCTCTGGCAATGCCTACTCATCAGTTCTTCTTTCAAATACCAGGGGCTCTGGGAAACCCAAATAACCCAGGCAAAAGCAGGCACTCTTTCTCTAGAGCATTTGGCTCATACTCTATTATAGCATTTTTAATGTTGTCTTGTAATTATCTGATTGTGTCACACCTCTCTAAGAAGCCAAGCTCTTCTCACAGGCAGAGACTACGTCCTATCAATAACTACAGAGAAGCTTGGTTTGGCACAGAGGATTCGATTCATTTATCTATTCAAAACAATGTTTACTTGAGTGCCTGCTTTGTGCCACATGGGGATGCACTGGTGAATAAGTCAGCATAACTTCTGACTTCGAGAAGCTTATAATCTATCACACAATGTCTCAGTTATCTTTGGATTTCTAGGGCCTTGCAGGTTTGACCCACATAAAACTGTCTAAAAAAATTACAGTAAGATGAAGGCTGGCAAGACAAAGCACATTCCTCTCCATGCAAAGAGTTAAAAATATAGTCCACCTCCCCTATTTCTGGGACTTCTGCATTTTATATGGGGAAAAATAGCATAGGAAACCTTGTAGTATCCTACCTCCACCCCAAGAGAACTTTATTTCCTCCCTATCATGTATTCATCTTTATAATTATGCAAAATACATTTTTATGAGGAAATTAAGTTATACATGACACTTTCAGGTTAATTCATTAGCGTTTAAGCCTGAGGATACAGGTTATGTCTTTTTCATTGTGGTTCCTTTCCCAGCTCCGTAACTCCTTTCCCCAATTTAATGAGTTAATCTGCAAAGAGCAATTATCACCAAGTAGCTAACAATCAAATGTTTGCAAATGGTACAAAAAAGTGCTGCATATATTTCAATTAGAATGTCTTAGTCAATTTTATTCTATAGCTTCAAGATGTGGAAATTGATCTCTCTTCATTCATGATGAAAGGAGCTTCACAGATGGTAGCCCTACAAATGTGTGCCTGAGAGAATCTCTAGTTTAGAGGTGTCAGGGTTTAAAAATCACAGTCTGCCTGGCTGCCGGTGTTGGCATCCCCGTATATGTCCCAGCCTGTCTCTTCCCCGTTCCTTCCCAGGGGCTGTGGAAGGTCAGTTACTGCCAAGGTCAGGCTGATAGGCCCCAGGTTTCCCCACCAGTCCCCATTTTCCTCTGCACCCCTGGGAACAAGACAGTTCTGCCTGCCTGGGTCCAGTTCTTAAAAGGCAAACACAATAGTAACATGAATTCTTTTAATGGTGTCTTCTTATTACCTGATTACATCACAAATCTGGGCATGGCCAGGTGAGAGCTCTGGGAAACATTACAAAGACCCACATACTCCCTAGTCCTGAGGAAAGGGCTACTTAATCTTACTCCTGCAGATCAGAAAGAAGCCAGGTACTTCTTTCTCGTAGATCCACCGAGATTAGGTGACAAATTGGAATAGATGGCTTCAAATTTGGTTTCTGTGCTAATGCTTCCCCCTAGGGATAGAAAGTTATAAAAGCACCTGGACATTAGCTTACACCACCTCTAGGAGATAAATATTGGCTGAAAGAACTAGAACATGATGACCACAACTACCTGCTTTTTACTATACTATGGGGATCCGGGCTTCTAAGATAAAGTGGGAGGTAAAGTTTTTATGGAATAAGTAAAAGTCCAACTATATCAGCAACACCTAGAGCAATGCCAGGATGTGGACATTTATATAAAAAGTTCAAAGACAAGGGCCGGCCCGGTGGCGCACTCGGTAGAGTGCAGCGCTTGGGAGTGTGGCGGCGCTCCCGCCGAGGGTTCGGATCCCATATAGAGACCGGTCCGCTCACTGGTTGAGCACGGTGCTAGCGCGACACCAAGGGTTGCGATCCTGTTGCCGGTCGCAGTATGGGCCCGACACTGAGAGATGCGATCCCGTTACCGGTCACGAAAAAAGACAAAAAGGGGGCCGGCCCGGTGGCGCACTGCTACAGTGTGCTGCTTGGGAGCGAGGTGGGGCTCCGCCGAGGGTTCGGATCCCACATACAGACCGGTTTCCGCTCACTGGCTGAGCGAGGTGCGGGCGCGACACCGAGGGTTGCGATCCCGTTGCCGGTCCCGGTCCGGTACGGGTGCGACACTGAGGGTTGCGATCCGTTGCCGGACATGAAAAAAAAAAAAAAAAAAAGAAAAAAAAAAAAAAAAAAAAAGACAAAAAGGGAGGAAAAAAAAAAAAAGTTCAAAGACAAATATTTGAGTTCCTACTAAGGACTCAGTCCTGCTTTGGGCATTGGGGAATAAAATGAACAAAACCAAACCCCTGACTTTCAGGAAATTACATTGGGTTTGGGGGCACAATTTGTCAAATAAATAAAATACATTGTAAGACATTTTACTGTAAGTGCTAAGGAGAAAAATACAAGAATAAAGAATGTTCTGGGGTGGAAAGAGAGAAACAGTTCACAATTATCAAGTGGGTAGTCAGAGAAGGCCTCTGAGAAGGTGTATTTAAGTAGACTTAAGAAAGGCAAGGAAGTGAAACTTGTGTTTTCTGGGGGAAAGAATTCCAGGAAGGGGAACAACAAGGAGTGAGGCAGGGAGACGAGTAAGAGCTGCAAGCAGGAGGGGGATGGGGTGTTCAGGCTGTCTAGTGCCTGGGAGGTAATGATAAGGGTTTGGGTTTGCACGCAGGTTATATAAACAGAGGTTAAAGAAAAGTCTCTCTACAATAGGTTATGAGGTAATTCACAAAGAACCCCCACCTGCTCGCACCCTTTCAGGGGGAGCTCTGAAGCCTCTGAGCCACGCCTGTGACAGGCCAGGGCCTCTTCTGCCTCCACAATGAGCTCAGGTGGTTCAATTCTCATAACCTTGAAAGGGCAGGACAACAGAGGCTGTGACTAAGCCCCTTCCAAAGGGGTTTGTTCACCATAGATGCTCCATGTAAGTTTGTGGGACCAAAGTTTCTACCGCCATGACTTTTAAACTATGAATTGCAACCCTTTAGTGCGCTGTGAAATCATTTTAATAGATTAACTGGTGTTTTTTTTTAAAAAAAAACAAAAAAACTAGAATAGAAGATACTAGAGTGCATTCAATATGTCAAATACTTGTTCTTGTAAAACTACTGTTTCAGTTAGACACACATACACTTACATATGGATTGGTTTTATGGTGATTTATACAAGCAAAAAAGTTCAAAAGCCATTCTTTCATTCAAAATAACAAAGCTG
>NW_007727375.1:208669-208885 GCF_000696425.1 Galeopterus variegatus | reverse complement strand
CCACTTGGGAGTGCGGCGGCGCTCCCGCCAAGGGTTCGGATCCCATGTGGAGACCAGTTCCTGCTCACTGGCTGAGCACGGTGCGGGCGCGACACTGAGGGTTGCGATCCTGGTGCCGGTCGCTGGTATGGGCGTGACACCGAGGGTTGCGATCCCGTTACTGGTCAGTAAAAAAAGACAAAAAGGAAAAAAAAAAAAAAAAAAAAAAAAAAAAAA
>NW_007727375.1:190358-208659 GCF_000696425.1 Galeopterus variegatus | reverse complement strand
TAAAATAAAATAAAATAAAAAAATAACAAAGCTTCTGGGCCGGCCTGGTGGCGCACTGGAGAGTGTGCCACTTGGGAGTGCGGCGGCACTCCCGCCGAGGGTTCGGATCCCATGTGGAGACCAGTTCCTGCTCACTGGCTGAGCGTGGTGCGGGCGCGACACCGAGGGTTGCGATCCTGTTGCCGGTCCCTGGTATGGGCGTGACACCGAGGGTTGCGATCCCGTTACTGGTCAGTAAAAAAAGACAAAAAGGAAAAAAAAAAAAAACAAAAAACACAACAAACTTCTTTAAAAAAAGCATCAGAGGGTCCATTTCATAATAGGAACTCCAAGGGATCACTGCCAGAAATTGAAAAACGGCCGTCTCTGGTTACCCTGGAGGCGATGCTCTAAGGAGGAACAGTGCATGAGCACCAGGCAGAACAGCAGCCTTTACCACAGCTCAGGAGTAGGGCACTGGATCAGGAAGTGCAGATCTAATAATAGACCATTTCGAACTGTCAAAAATAAACATAGCTATAACTTGGCCAGAAACAAGCCCAGGCAGATCTTGTCTTTGCTCACTGCCTGGGCTATCCCTGGGCTTCCCAGAGCTTTGCTGGGAATCTTGGCCTGGTAGGAGCACTGAGCACACCCAGCTCTTCCCTGATCAGATTCCACTATCGCAATGCCCTGGAAGAGAGGCTGCAGATTTCAGGAAGCCAGCACTGACGAAGGCCATCTCAGCACTCCTCTTCATGCCCAGGCACAACAGCTGGACTTAACATAGACTAGACCAGGTAGGAAGAAGGAGCCACTAGGGTCTGAGCATAGAGTAGGAAGGAGGAAGTCAAGACTTCATCCCAAGTCACTAAGTAGAAGTGCTGGCTCTAGGGCACAAGTGCAGTTTCAGGTTTAGCAAGTAATTTGGCATCAATATTTTAGGGTATTTATAAAGCTGGCAGTGGTAATTCATGTGCCCAGGGTCAGAAAGGTACGAAGTAGTTTGAACTTTGGGTTGACAACACCCCTTGGTGGACATCAGACGATATCTCACAAAGGTTTATAACCTATGCTTTTTACCTTATAAGCAGAAGTTTCTTTCTTTTTAAACGATGACCGGTAAGGGGATCTTAACCCTTGACTTGGTGTTGTCAGCACCACGCTCTCCCAAGTGAGCGAACCGGCCATCCCTATATAGGGATCCGAACCTGTGGCCTTGGTGTTATCAGCACTACACTCTCCCAAGTGAGCCATGGGCCAGCCCCTTAAGCAGAAGATTCCAAAGAGGCAAACACCCATGGGCTGAGTCTCAGCAGTTTGCTCTCTCTGGAGGCAGCCTATAGTCACACACTGAATAAACACAAGACACCCCCTCACCCCCAGATGTTTACACTATAGTAGAGGAGACCAATATGTGAATAATTAGAATAAAATAAGAAACTATTCCAAAAGAGGTGTAGACTAAGAGCTGTGGTGCACAGGTTAGTAAGGCTCTCTGTGGCAGGGAAAGCATTACTAGAAATCACACTTTCTCAAATGTTAAAGCTAACAGAAGAAAATTTAGGTGGGTATCTTTATGTTCTTGGGTTAAGAAAGGATTTCTTAAGTCCCCAAAAAGCACAAACTATACAGGCAAAACAAATGAATTGAGTAGTTGTATTTTAAGGACACCACAGACAAGGAAACAGATGTGTGACAGACTAGAAGTTATTTGAAATATTTAAAATGGGAATGAGATTAACCAATATCTAGAATGCACAGTAAACTGGCAAAAATCAGGAAGCAAAAAATAATAAATCTGATAGAAAAATGGGTTAAAAGGGCCAGCCCATGGCTCACTTGGGAGAGTGCGGTGCTGGTAACACCAAGGCCATGGGTTCAGATCCCTATATAGGGATGGCCGTTTGCTCACTTGGGAGAGCGTGGTGCTGACAACACCAAATCAAGGGTTAAGATCCGCTTACTGGTAATCTTTTTTTTTTAAAGAAAAGAAAACACTGCACACTGTGCAGACTGGCAGAAATTAGAAAAAGAGTCAATTTCAAGTGCTGGTGAGGCTGTGGGTTAAAGGAAACCACTGTGTAGAGCTGGAACAAGTGTCAACTGCTGGCCACCCCAGCCCTGGGTCTCCTCCCCAGGGAAAATTAGCACAGGCCCACAGAAGGTATTCAGGGTGTTCCCGCAGCTCAGTCTGTGGCAGCAAAGAGGAGGCGCGAGTGTGCAGAGGAGAATGGATAACAAGATGCTGGGCAGTCTAACTAAGTAATCCTGTGCACTTGAGAAGTAGCATTCGCATAAAGTGATTCAGTCCTCAAAAATATAACGACAAAGAGTCGACCCCATGGTGCACTCGGGAGAGTGCAGCACTGGGAGCACAGTGGCGCTCCCGCCACGGGTTCGATCCTATATGGGGATGGCCGGTGTGCCCACTGGCTGAGCGCGGAGCGGGCGACACCAAGCCAAGTGTTGCAATCCTCTTACTGGTCACAAAAAAAGAAAAAAAGAAAAAAAATATATATATATATACACACACACACACACACATATATATATAACGACAAAAAGAAACAAACATCCCATTCTATGTAGGTGAAAACGATATGTACATACATGTCCAAGGACGCACACTTAATATTTAAAGCAGGGTTTGGAGATGAAGAAAAAAAAAATAATAAAACAAGGGTCTTGCATAGGCAATGCTAATGTGCGCTGAGGTTGAGAGCATGAATAACTCAGATTCCCGGGCATGGGGTTCCAGCCCCCACCCCAAGACTAGACACATTGCCCATATCCTTTGGGCTCAAACAGCTATTACTGTCCCCATCCTCCCAAGAATTTAAGAACAGATGTACAGTTACTGGATTAACCTGCACGTATCAGTAAATCAGAAGGCAAAGTACTACTGACAGGGCAGAAGCACATGCATGTGGGTATATTCTGGCATGAAGCTTTCACTGATACTTCTATTCGGTTAGGTTTGGGGAATTGTTTCATTGACTTTCATCTAATAATGACTCAGTTGTATGGGCCGGCATGGTGGCACACTGGAGAGTGCACCGCTTTGGGAGTGCGGCGGCACTCCCGCCGAGGGTTCGGATCCCATGTGGTGACCGGTTCCCGCTCACTGGCTGAGCATGGCGCGGGCACAACACTGAGGGTTGCGATCCCGTTGCCGGTCCCCGGTACAGGCGCGACACCGAGGGTTGCGATCCCGTTACCAGTCAGTATAAAAAGACAAAAAAAGGAAAAAAAAAATTACTCAGTTGTAGAATACTATGAAAAAAACTTTGGATAATTAAAAATAAAAAATAATAAGAATCAGCACATAATCAGAATGACAGATCTCACTAATTGTAAGAGGACCTAGCAGAACTTGTGATCTTGGGGTACATGTGGTTCTGTATTTCTTGGACAACTGTATAGATACTAGGACTTTTCATTTTTTAACCATTTGGGATGAAATTCTTACAGCGTAGGCCCCATAATCCAATCTTTTCCTGATGACTCATAGTTATGGTCTTGGTGTACACTAAACTCCTCTGAGTGGTAATCTAGGAAGCCATCAGAGTCTACCAGTGGCGCAGTCTGTCTCTAGCCTGAATGTTCCCAGGCTTCTGGTACTTTGGAATCCTCATGTTTGTTTTGGCCAGACTGTCTTTTCCTGCTTTCAGGCGGCCCCTTTTGGCTGTTGTTTCTATGCCTGGCTGACTTCCTCCCTCTTCCTTCCCATCTATCTGTTGAGGATTTGAAAAGCAGATAACTAAGCATTTTAGAACTAGGCCTGAAATGAGAACAGACTGATCTGAAAGCAAAGCTCAGGAGCTCACCCTGGAGGAAACAGCATCATGGACTGTGATTTTACCTATTGGATACTTCAAAGGCCTTTCAGATTAGCTCTTGCCACCAGTTCAGTATGGAAGATGAAAAAAGGCAGCAGTGAAAAAGTCTTCTCAGAAATGACAGTGTTTGCAAAACCTCTTCTGGCTTGACCTTGTTTGCCCCTTCCCTGATCTGCTTGTTTTCACCTATGGCCCAATATGGCATGGTGAATGGTACTTGCTGTCTTGGGCCGACTCTCTCGGCAGATATGTCAGTGGGGATGCAGGAACACTAGGTGAGACCCCTTACCTCGTGTTCAGATTCCCTAAGGGTGGAGCTTCCAGTGCAGGCAGAGCACCATTCAGATCAACACCAGCCTCTACTTAGGGTGAAGGAGAAGAATATCGATGCCTTCTGGTTTTACCAGATGACAAGCTTCTCTCTGACTTGGGCATATTCAGTCAGTTCTCATCCACAAACAGGCTTTCTCACAAAACCTCAAACCATGAGGTTATGCCATGGAGACCAAGTATATTACAGTCTTTTAAGATCTGGTGCCCAGGTGTCGTCAGGCTCATCCTATTTCTTAGGGTTCATGGTTTGTGAATTGCTGTCAGTGTACTTTTAAGAAATACTTTTTTGTCAAAACAAGCAAAAACCAAAAAACCAAGACTTTCTAAAAAAGAAGACACAGAGATGTAGCATTCAGACTGTAATAGCAAATGGCATGTTTTTTTTTTTGTCTTTTTTGTGACTGGTAAGGGGGGCTGCTGATGTGCCATTGATAAGGGATCTTTTCTTTTCCTTTTTGTCTTTTTTCGTGTCCGGCAACGGATCACAACCCT
Organism: Galeopterus variegatus; assembly: GCF_000696425.1. Lineage (NCBI taxonomy): Eukaryota > Metazoa > Chordata > Mammalia > Dermoptera > Cynocephalidae > Galeopterus > Galeopterus variegatus. The sequence goes on along the minus strand of NW_007727375.1, from coordinate 204,013 downwards.
CAGTGTCGCGCCCGTACCGGACCGGGACCAGCAACGGGATCGCAACCCTCGGTGTCGCACCCGCACCTCGCTCAGCCAGTGAGCGGGAACCGGTCTGTATGTGGGATCCGAACCCTCGGCAGGAGTGCCGCCGCGCTCCCAAGCGGAGCACTGTAGCAGTGCGCCACCGGGCCGGCCCTCATTTGACCATTTTTGATATGAGATAGAATAATGATTTCTGGAAAAGCTGGGAGTAGAAGAACAAGTTCTTGGAAGAGTGGTGGGGTGAGAAACATCCAATGACAGCATAAAAGCTGGACGTGGAGGAAAAACACTCTTCACCCCATTTCTTTACAGTGGCTGCTTCCTCCCTGCCCCTCCTGAGACAGCCCTACATGCTCTTTGAATTTCCCCACCTTCCTGACAGCCATCCCCCCAATCTCTGCCCCAAACCCCCAATCCTGCTTTTTCCAACAATGTCCTTTTCTCTTTTAGAACTGAAGTTTATTTATGAGGAGGTAGAGACAATGTAGGCCTTTCCACTGCTAAATCTGCTGTACTTTTCCTTTGAACGTGGCCCCCAATACTCTTTCTTGGATTCCCTCAGGAAAATGGAGCCTCTCTGGGTTCCCTTTTCTCACTATTCCTTGAGACAGACACACAGACACGTTTTGTTTGAAAGATTTTACTGCTCACCACTCTGCAGACATATAAAAACGACATATAGGAAGTTAGTTTTCAGAAACTCACTTTTTTTTTTTTCCTTTTTGTCTTTTTTCGTGACCGGCAACGGATTGCAACCCTCAGTGACGCGCCCGTAACGGACCGGGACCGGCAACGGGATTGCAACCCTCGGTGTTGCGCCCGCACCTCGCTCAGCCAGTGAGCGGCCGGTCTGTATGTGGGATCTGAACCCTCGGCGGGAGCGGGGAGCACCACCGCGCTCCCAAGCGGCGCACTGTAGCAATGCGCCACCAGGCCGGCCAGAAACTCACTTTAAAAAAAAAAAAAAAGTAACGGTTTCTGGGCCATGGTTTCAGGTGCACTTCTGGGCCAGTGATTGGAAAGTCCCATTGGATTTCCTTCCATTTTTATTTTCAAAGCTCACCCACTCTCCCCAGGTGCTGCCTCAACTCCTGAAAGGAATAAACAACATGTAGTGGAAAGAGCTCAGGCTTTGGAGAACAAGACAAACCTGGATTTAAATACCTCATGCTTGCTTGGTCTCTTCTCAAGGATTTACTCTTCAGATCTCGCAGTAGTGTAAGGACTAAACAAGAAAAATGCTGCCTCTGGGTGATGCCTGGCACTCAGCAGACTGTCCCTGTGAACACTGACCTCACTGGGTGGGTAGTGCAGCTTCGCCTATGCGCCTCTTGCCACTCTGTTGTCTGTTTTTACCTCCCTAAAAATGAGAGCATCGGTAACAAGTTCCTCATGGCTTGTTTTCCACATTTCTGTGTAGTGAAATCTGGGTATGTGTCTGTCTTATTTTTTTCTTTTCTCATAAGGTTTGCAGGACAGATTCTACACTGCCATCATCCACTTAAAATATTTACTAAGTGCCTGCTGGGGACCAAGCAGAGCGCCAGGTGCTGTCAGCAATGCTTGAGGTTATCAAAATTGTGCGCTCTCTTTATGCTTCAAATACTGGAAGACCTTTGAATAGGAGGGCCTACATATGACCACATATGACCCTCATATGACCACAAAGCTCTTTTATTTAGCATTCAGGGACTTCTTCCCTGCCCAGGAGCGGACCTCCACTTTCTCTGTAGTACAGGCCATGCCCACACAGTCAGTGCCAGAAAAAAAGGCTAGGAATCTAGGGGACCACACGCTTGCTAAGATTTTTAGGTAACCTTTCCTCCAAAGAGCTTAGAGTTCTCCCAAATTCTTCACATAATGAAGAAACAAAATCCTTACTCTTTGCCAGGAAGGAAAGAACAAAATGAAGGTAAAGCAAATGAAAGGGTGTAGTCACCTTTAGTCCCTACTGCTCACTCCAAAATTCAGTGATTCTGTCTTACCATCAACTGAGGAGGTATAATAATGGATTGTTTACTTTTTACCAAGCAGGATAACACATGGCTTGCTGATGGGTAGGACACAGTCCCTTTCTCTGGACCAAAGCTGGAGGCAGAGTTGATACCATGCTTCACAAGTGCCATTTATTCAGCAGGCCTGCATAGAGAAAGCCACTCCCTATGCTAGTAGTTTTTCCACACTCTCATAAAAAAAATTCCTCCTCAGAGTCAACAGCAGAGGTGGCCTTTTAATCTTTCTCTCATTGCTAGTGAAATGTGACAAAAAGGGGCCTCTCTTGGGGGCAGGAGATATAAACTGAGGATGAAGGTCAGAGAAGGGAGAAAAACAGTGTCAACCCGACACAGGCAATGATAAGAAATGCAAGCTGGTGTTCCCAGCCTGGAAGGCCTGGATACAGAACAACGCTAATAAACAGTCAGGATGTGCTATTATCCTTCCAGTGGCTTATTCCCTTCATTTTCCCAGTTCACATGCTTTGGCAATTCCAGTTACAGTGCAGTCTGTCACATGGTTTTGCTATGGGAAAGAGTAAAAACACTATTTGGTTAGTATGCTGCCTATCTGATGCCTCCAGACATGCCCACGTGTCTCCTTATTCAACTGAAAATTAGCCCTCCCCCAGGAATATGAGCAGTTTAGTAAGTGATTTTCAATTCTGTAGGACATAATACTATAAAAAGCACATTAGAAAATATTTTAACCCAGGCAAGGTGGCTACAGATGGTTCTCTCAGGGGAAAACCGTGGTTATGTAGTCCCTTGTTACTCTAAGCAGCATTGTCTTCACCTGCACATTAGAAAATATTTTAACCCAGGCAAGGTGGCTACAGATGGTTCTCTCAGGGGAAAACTGTGGTTATGTAGTCCCTTGTTACTCTAAGCAGCATTGTCTTCACCTGGGAGCTTGATAAAAACATAGAAGATCTGGTTCCACTCTGGACCTACTAATCAGAACTGCATTTTGACAAGATCTTTAACTGATTCTGACACAGTAAAGTTTGAGAAGCTCTGACTTCCTTTTATATAGATCTTGATTTTGCTGATCCTGTGATACCTCTACTCAGAAAAGATCAGACAAGCTGGGCCTTTTGGAAGACCAATTTCTGCTACTGGCAATTGCAGGGAAGTAGACATACTCATCCATTCTTTTCAGTACGGCTGAAAGAACAGGCCAAGTTTACTCAATGCTCATGAAATCATCCCTCCATCTTGCTTCAAGTGGAAGACGATCAACAGATTTAACAGTAAGGGACCAAAAAAGGTGCTGTAGAGCAAGGTGACAGGGCTGTTCATGTTTGTAAATGAAGACCTAAACTTGATATCAAACTCGCCAAATACTGTTGTTGAAAATGAGATTGTGGAGAGTTCATCTTGGAAAGCACTCTCATAAATAATGCTGATACAGGATCTTCAGGACTGTATAAATACTGTTCACCTTGAGCGCACACGTGCCTGACCACACTGCAGAGGATGACTCAGTTATGCAGGAGGCAGACTCCTCTGATGCCATGTTGAGAAGCTGCCAAGAGACATTCAGAACCAGGGGAGAGTGCTGCACTGATTGTCTGTTGAGGACAGATCATCCTTTATTTTCTCTTTTTGCTTATTCTTGGATTTGAATTTTTGGTGCAGTTAGTCATTCAAGTATAAAACAAACCTTAGGAGGTTCCACCATCTCACAGAAGTGTTTATTAGGGAGAATTTGATCAATGGTACACGCCTACTACTCTGACTCAAAAGCATGCTTAATCCTCACCCCAACTTGTGCATCAGTTTCTTCATGTCCAACAACCCAAGGTGAACTTTGGAAACAAAAGTGCAACCAAGGTGGTGTAACTGGGTCTCATAACTGAGCATGTTGCAAATGTGACTTCCCTTTCATCTTTTACAAGCTGTGTTTTCAGCCTTAGTCCACAGCCCAAATTCTCGGTTCCAGTTATGTGGTCTACCAAGGGAGAACTTGTAGTGAAGCCCTTTTAAGGAGCCTGTCTGCAGCCTTTCTTTGAGGCAACGGTCTAGTCCGGGAAGGTAGGACTGAAGGTCTTCCCAATGGGAACTACCACGTGCCTCCCCCGTTCTCTGCACCATGGAGTGATTTCTGTGAACCTCTTGGCCTTGTGGAGAGCTGCCAGAGTGGCGGCAGGCTCCAGTGTTTGCTAGTTTTCCTTACAGCAACTGCTCAAAATAACACAGATGGACAACAGGACAAAACTTCACCATAAGCAATATGCCTTTTGCCAGGCTCTCTAAGCTGTGCTCTACTCAGGCTCAGAAGCAATTGCTCTGTGTACCTGTATGAAGAAGGCTGGGAAACCTGAGGACCACACAGGGGACACATTTGCCAATCCTCTAATAGGTTTGTCTTCGACTCAACTGTAAGCCCAATTGTAATGCTCCTGCTTTATACTGCTTTCACAACTGAATCAAACATGCTAAAAAAGACATCATTTATTTGGGACTGTTATGGGATGAACTGTGTCACCCTCAAATTCATATGTTGAAGTCCTAAACTCTAGCACCTCAGAATATGACAGTATTCGAAGACAGAGCCTTTAAAGAGGTGATCAAGTTAACATGAGACCAATAAGGTTGACTCTACTCCAGTCTGATTGGTCTTATAAGAGGAAATTTAGACATACAGAGAGATACCAGGGAGACACACACAAAAGAAAGACCAGGTGAGGACATATGAGAAGATGGCAATCTGTAAGCCAAGGAGAGAAGACTTACAAGAAACACAACCAGTTGACACCTTGATCTTGGACATCTCAGACTCCACAACTACGAGCAAAGAAATTTCTTTTTTCTTTTGTCCTTTTTTGTGAACGGCCGCACCGCGCTCAGCCAGTGAGCGCACTGGGGCCATCCCTATATAGGATCCGAACCCGCGGCGGGAGCGCTACTGCGCTCCCAGCGCCGCACTCTCCTGAGTGCGCCATGGCCTCGGCCCAAGCAAAGAAATTTCTGTTGTTTAAGCCTCCAGTCTGTGGAATTTTGTTAGGCAGCACAAGCTGACTCATAGAGTGGTCTTCAGTGATCATCAAGCAGTAGGGTGGTGGTGGATCCAGACAAGTCCTGACCCCTTTGTGCATATAATGCACCTTCTGACCTTCTTCATACATGTTGGAGACTCTTAAGTCATTTTTCTTGGGGGAGAGATGAAAAATAGGCTGTAGGACTGTGACTAAGTCAAAGAAAACCAGACTGCCACCAATTTATTTTCCATCCAGATCAGCACATGGGTTCCTGGAAGCAGCCTCCCCTAAATACACAGACATGTTTACTTTAGAAGAATGAAAATCTTATACTTATATTAGTTACCCTGGTCTTTACTAATGTTTATATCAAATGATACTTCTGTATAAAAATACCAAGTTGGGGGGTTACTTTTTTTATATTTAATAAAAAGCAGCAAAGCAACCAGCCTTTATAATAAAACCACATGTTTTACATTCCATTTTCTATCACTTATAACAATACTTGCAAACTGGGTAATTTATAAAGAATGGCCTGTTTTTTGGTTGGTTGGTTTGTTTTTTTGGAAGCTGGCTGGTACGGGGATCTGAACCCTTGACACTGGTCTTATCAACACCGTGCTTTAACCAAATAAGCTGACCAGCCAGCCCAATTTGCAGTTTGGAGGCTGGGAAGTCCAAGGTCCAGGGGGCATGTCCGCTGAGGGCTTTCTTCTTGGTGAGAAATCTACAGTCCCATGGCAATGCAGGGTATAACATGCAAAATTATACATCATGATCAAGTGGGATTCATCCCAGGGATGCAAGGTTGGTTCAACATATGCAAATCAATAAATGTGATACACCACATAAATAAAAGCAAACACAAAGACCATATGATCACGTATAGATGCTGAAAAAGCATTTGACAAAATTCAACATTTGTTTGTGATAAAGACTCTCTACAAGTTAGGTATAAATGGAAAGTATCTCAACATAATTAAAGCCATATATGATAAGCCCACTGCCAATATCACCCTGAATGGGGAAAAGCTGAAAGCTTTTCTGTCAACATAATTAAAGCCATATATGATAAGCCCACTGCCAATATCACCCTGAATGGGGAAAAGTTGAAAGCTTTTCTGTTAAGAAGAGGACTAGACAAGGATGCCCACTCTCACCACTCCTATTCAACATAGTGTTGGAAGTACTAGCAAGAGCAATCAGAGAAGAAAAGGAAATAAAGGGCATCCAGATTGGAAAGATGAAGTCAAACTGTCCCTGTTTGCAGATGACATGATCCTATATACTGAACAGTCTAAAGCCTCTACCAAAAAACTCTTAGAGTTGATAAATGTTTTCAGCAATGTTTCAGGATACAAAATCAACACACAAAAATCACTAGCATTTCTATACTCCAGCAGTGAACATGCAGAAAAAGAAATCAAGAAAGCTAGTCCATTTACAATAGCCACCAAAAAAAAAAAAAAAAAAAACTTAGAAATAAAGTTAACCAAGGATGTGAAAAATCTCTACAAAGAGAACTGCAAACTACTGTTGAGAGAAATTAAAGAGGACACAAGAAGATGGAAAGATATTCCATGCTCTTTGGATTGGAAGAATCAACATTGTGAAAATGTCCATACTACCCAAAGTGATATACATATTCAATGCAATCCCCATCAAAATTCCAATGATATTTCTCTCAGAAATGGAAAAAACTATCCGAACATTTATATGGAATAACAAAAGACCACACATAGCCAAAGCAATTCTGAGCAAAAAAAATAAAGCTGGAGGTATAACACTACCTGACTTTAAACTATACTACAAAGCTATAATAACCAAAACAGCATGGTACTGGCATAAAAACAGACACACAGATCAATGGAATGGAATAGAGAATCCAGAAATCAACCCACACACCTTCAGCCATCTGATCTTTGACAAAGGCACCAAGTCTATATGCTGGGGAAGAGACTGCCTCTTCAGCAAATGGTGCTGGGATAACTGGATATCCATATGCAGGAGAATGAAACTAGACCCATATCTCTCACCATATATCAAAATCAACTCAAAATGGATTAAAGAATTAAATATACACCCTGAAACAATAAAACTTGTAAAGAAAACATAGGGGAAACATTCCAGGAAGTAGGACTGGGCATAGACTTCATGAATATGACCCCAAAAGCACGGGCAACCAAAGAAAAATAAACAAATGGGATTCTATCAAACTAAAAAGCTTCTGCACAGCAAAAGAAACAATTAATAGAGTTAAAAGACAACCAACAGAGTAGGAGAAAATATCTGCAAAATATACATCTGACAAAGGATTAATATCTAGAATAAACAAGGAACTCAAACAACTTTACAGCAAAAAAACAAGTAACCCAATTAAAAAGTGGGCAAAGGAGCTAAATATGGATTTCTCAAAGGAAGATATGTGAACGGCCAAAAGACATATGAAAAAACGCTCAACGTCACTCAGCATTTGGGAAATGCAAATCAAAACCACACTGAGATACCATCTCATTCCAGTTAGGATGGCTAATATCCAAAAAACTGTGAATGATAAATGCTGGCGAGGTTGTGGAGAAAAAGGAACTCTCATTCATTGTTGGTGGGACTGCAAAATGGTGCAGCTTTTATGGAAAATAGTATGGAGGCTCCTCAAACAATTGCAGATAGATCTGCCATATGACCCAGCTATTCCACTGCTGGGAATATACCTAGAGGAATGGAAATCATCATGCCAAAGGGATACCTGTATTCCAGTGTTCACTGCAGCACTATTTACAATAGCCAAGAGTTAGAACCAGCCCAAATGTCCATCATCAGATGAGTGGATACAGAAAATGCGGTATACCTACACAATGGAATACTACTCTGCTATAAAGAAGAATGAAATACTCCCATTTGCAACAACATGGATAGACTTAGAGAAAATCATATTAAGTGAAACAAGTCAGGTACAGAAAGAGAAATACCACATGTTCTCACTTATTTATGGGAGCTAAAAATAAATAAATAAATAAATGCACAAACAAACGGAGGTGGGGGGTGGAGGGGTGGGAAGAAAACACAACCACCACAATTCCTTGAAGTTGTTAAGACAAGTGAACAGATATGAGTTTGATGGGAGGGAGGATTCAGTAAAGGACACAAAAATCAATCACATTGTATATTGATAAAATAAAGTAAATCAAAAAAATTTTTTCAGGGCCGGCCCGGTGGCGCACTGGATAGTGCACCGCTTGGGAAGCGTGGCGGCGCTCCCGCCCGAGGGTTCGGATCCCACATACAGACCGGTTCCCGCTCACTGGCTGAGCGAGGCGCGGGAGCAGCGCCGAGGGTTGCGATCCCGTTGCCGGTCCCCAGTCCGGTACGGGGGCAACACTGAGGGTTGCGATCCGTTGCCGGACACGGAAAAAGACAAAAGACAAAAAAAAAAAAAAAAAAAAATTTCATTTTATGAATAAAGCAACTAACTTAGTAAAAAAAAATACAAGGTGTAACATGATAAGAATATCAAGAGGTGTCTAATGTGCTCACTTGCTCTCCTTATAAAGCCACCAGTGTCCCTCCTGTGATAAACCACTAAATCATTAACCCATTATTCCATAAATGGATTATCCATTTATAAGAGCATGGTCCTCATAATCCAATCACCTCTTAAAGGCCCCACCTTTCAGACACCATAGTTGGATTTCCCACCCTTTGAACACTGTTAAATTATGGATCAAGCTTCAGGAGTTCTGGGGGGATATTCAATTCAGAGCACCACATACACAATGACAATGTAGTGCTTGGAGTATGAAATATTGTTTATTCTACTGATGAATTTCAACGAGTGTTGGACTCTGAACTGATGTTCTGGGAACAAAAAAAAGTTTTCCAGAGTTTATTAAATTTGCACCTGACTATCTACATTCTCCTGCTGGTACCCAACAATAAATAGTTATGATACTTATGTGTGATTAATTAAATATCTCAACAAGTATTTACCAAGCAAGCCAGACACTATGTTAGGAAACAGAAATAAAAACACAGACAAGACTTTGTCGCTGACTTTCAGGAAATTACAGCTTAGACTAAGAGCTGCAAACTCAAAATGCCTACATGGGAGGCAGATAAAATAACCTCAAATAAAAGAGCCAAGCATGGTGATCAACTGTTGCCAGGCAGTAATGTGATTCAGTTTGCCAGAGCTTTTGGACTTAAGCCATAAATTGGGAATTTTATATCAAGTCTGATTTTATGTATTGGTAGCTTAACTATAAGTCGTTTACAATGTTGGTGAGGACCAAATAAACCTGGCTATGAGCTCTGTGTGTGTGTGTGTGTGTGTGTGTGTGTGTGTGTGTGTGTGTGTGTGTAGAGGACCAGTTTACAACCTCTGGGTTTGCACTTCACAGGTCAGCTGTATGACTATGCATAGCTAAAGGATGATCACTGGCATGAAGGAAACAACCTACAACCTTGGCTCTAAGTTGAGATTTGCACATTCATCCACTTAACTGCCACCACTCACCAGCTGGTTCTCTGTTGTTGTACTCATCCCCACACCCCCTTTGAAGAGATATCCTATGTACTTTTCCTTAGCCATCAAGAAAATGTTCCCCTTCCCACCTCCCTCTTCTCATACCCCCACCCCCCAAGGATAAATGCAAGATTTCCTGGCTACAGTTGCTTGAAAAAGGCCCCTCTGAAAAGAGATGTCTTCTCACAAAAAGGACATTTTCAGGAAGTAGCGTCTACTACTCATGAGTAAGGCACCTGTGCATTCAAACAAATGTGTATGCCAGGTCCTGGGCAAGCACCAGTTAACAGAGATGACTCCCACTGGGTTTCTGCTCAGGGGTCAGCTAGCACAGTGGGGAGAAAGGAAGATGTTGGGCCCTAAAGTGTTGTAGGTGCTCTGGGGAGAGGAGAAAGTGGGATCAGGAAATGCCAGTCAGGAGAGGGTCCGGCTGAGTGAGTGTCAAAGTTTGAGGAACAGTCATCCGGGAGAGGGTGAAGAGTGTCTAGTATAGAAGCAGAGATGTGAGAAAACTCGGCTAGTACAGAGCTGCCGTCGTCATCCAGGTGAACAGTGCAGGGTGGAGGATGGATATGAGACAGTGTTTGGCGACAGAATGCCACAGAGAGGCAGGAGATGAGAGGCCAACGCCCTATGGGACACATGGAACATGGTCCTAAGACACTGCTAAGGAACCCCACTGGCTGGAGGTGTTTGAGTTGAACTCTTTGGGTTCTACTGCTTGACTCTGGGGGTCTTGAGTCAGAAAATCAACAGAAGTACTGAGATTTCCTGGGCCTTAGCCCAGGAGCTGTGGTTTATAGATTTGTTGGGTCTTAATAGGAGACATGGAGTGGTGTCTAACTACCTCTCCACCCATTTAGTGTGGGATGGGAACATGCATCCCCTCCACTCTCTCTGGACCCCAAGAGACCAATGTGTTCTCAACAACACCAAATGCCCACCTACGGGCAGCGCTGATTGTGTCACCAGCACCACACTGAGTAGGCTAAGTAGGTTTAATAGCTCAGTTGTTACTGATATTCTTCTATGAAATATAAACTCTGGCCTCTGCCTGCCTACCTATCTACTTAACCTGTACACCTGCATATGGTAATTAGCATGGCCCTGTCAGCACAGCTGCTGTTCAGAAACAGGGCTGACAGAGCCATGTGGGCCAGAGATAGCTTTGTGGAGACAGTATATAGGACAAGAGGTGAAGAGCATGGGGAAGGATGGTCCAGGTGAAGCATCTACAGGTGGGGAACTGGTCTGGTTTGTGAGAAATTAGGAAGAAGAGGGCCAGACCAATAAGAGTGACAAAAGTCTGGGGTTCTAGAAGCCACTGAGACCTCCTATTGAGGGTGATGCAAAGGAACAGCAAGGCTAACTTGACATAATAGGAAGAGCTGGAGGGAGGAGAGAGGGCCAGGCATTAAGTGCAGGAGGCCAAGGCCACAGTCTAGAATGAGGGTCTGAAGAAATTCCTCCATTTAGCTACATTCAGAAAACAAACAAAACCCTATGTCATCATGACCCATAAGAAAAATCTGCCAGGCGGGGAATCCTTGGGGAGACTGTTCAAAGCGGAGACATCTCTCACTCATTTATAGGCAGAGAAAGGGGGGAAATCTTTAAAGCAAATATGGATGCAGAACGATTATGGCTGAAAAAAGCAGCTTTGTGTGTAACTACAGCAAAATTCCCACAATTTAATTAAAAGATTAATTTTTTATTTAAAAATAATGGTACGGAAAGAAGTAGTAATTCTGAAACACTTAGATATGGTGCCACTCACTAAAGGTCTGCTGTATACTAGTTACTGCACTGGGTGCTTTACATCCATCACCTCATTCAATTCTTAACCCCTTACACTGACACTAGATTCAGGCACAGACTAAAATCTGAGGCTCAGGAACTCCACAGATCATGAAGCTCATAGGCCACCTCTACTCGAATTTTTCTCATTCCAAAGAAATTAATTCCTTTCTCGTCAGCTACACACCTTAAGATTTTATGCAATTTTTAACATAAAACAAAGCTGGCAGCAAAAATGCTGACAGCAGGGGCCAGTCCCATGGCTCACTTGGGAGAGTGCGGCGCTGGTAGCACCGAGGCCGCAGGTTCGGATCCTATATAGGGATGGCTGGTGTGCTCACTGGCTGAGTGTGGTGCTGACCACACCGTGCCCAGGGTTGCGATCCCCTTACCGGTCAAACAACAACAACAACAACAACAAAAAATGCTGACAGCAGGTGCAAAAGGTAAGTAACAACTCAGAAACAAGACAAGCCCTACCTGTTAGAACAGCTGCCGGGAACCTCCCAGCAGCACTTGCAGCAAGAGCACAAGGCCGAGCTGGTGGCCTCTGCTGTCCTGCAGCCTCCTATCTATATGTCATGTCCTTGCACTGCCTGCAGTCCTGTCTGCCTAACTGTGTGGCCACCGCAGCTCCCATGGGGCTCTGGACACCAGGAGAGGACATGGAAGAGGAATACTCGCATGATTGGGAAGAGCAGCCTGGAGCTGGAAAAAGCTGGCCCCACCTAAGCCCCTATTCTTATGGAAAAATGGCATTTCAGGCCTAACACCTGGGAGAGAAAGAAAACACCCACAAACACATTTTACGTAAATTTATACATATTGTCATGGTACAATATGAACCATAACATACAGAAAAGCCATTGGTCTCAGGTTCCAAGCACTTCCCCTCCATCCATTGTTCCACACTACTATTCAAGGCTGACCCTGGGACTATGACCAGGTGCGAGTCCAGCTGTGGTGCTCCAAAATGGGACCAATGAAAGCCGGATATAACTTCATTCAAGGCCCATTATTTCCTGTGGGTAGGTGTTATTGTTCCTTAAAAATAAAACCAAACCAAAACAAACCAACCATATGAAATGACCTTCTTAAGAAACCTAACTAGTGGCCTAATCTAAGTAAAATACCATTACGGACCACACCCCCCACTAACGTTTTTAGGGTACTCTGATGTATGGCTTACATGGTGTGGAAAACTGAAATGATTTTATTTTCAACTGGCATTATTTCTAAACTGTCAAGGAGTTCATTTCAGAGCAGATACACATGACTTAGGGACTGCTCAGCATGAGCTTCTGCTGCATCAGCCACGGTGTCACCGCTCATTGTCCTCTTGCTTCTGGGCATTATACGCTCTTCTGTGTAGGTGACATGGGCAATACCACCTACGTTCACTAAAGGTGGGCATAAGACAAGTTCTACCCATTGTAGGATGTTATTACTAATCGTATAAGCATTTTCTTTTGGCTTTCTTGTCATTTTCCCAAGCTTTCCTCTATAAAGGAAAAAAAATGACAAATCTAGAAAAAAAGAAAAGGGAATGAAATATAAAATCCAGCCCATGATTTAAAGGCCACATACATAGCTTTGGTGATTATAATGGCAAGCACTTATAAAAGTGCCTCATAATTATTTGTCCATCTATCTTTTACACCTACAGTTAGCATCCTCAGATTGGAAAGAAGATATAGTACTCAGAACAGATCTGGAATCTGCCATTCAATTGCTAATAGAGTAGGCTAAGAGCCAATCAGATGAATCTCCTTTCAATCCCAGCCTGACCTCATTCCTCATGTACTGTGGAGAGTCCTGGGAGGGCTGCTCAGGAAATCCCAGGAATCAGTCTGTCCAAGTGGAGGGAGGGTCACACACGCAGAGGCCATTAGAGTAAGTGAATCAGAATCTAGTAAAAATCAGGGGAAGGGGATACTGGAATGTGAAGAAGCTGGAAGAATAGCTTCCTGCTCTCTTCTAGGTTCCTGGTTTACATACAGTCCCAGCCCCACCCTCACACACCTACACTCTCAACTGGAGTAGGTCCACATGTAATCCTGACGATCAGGAAGCAACCAGATTTTGCAACTGTTCTTGGTAATTTCTACCTTCTCCCGTACACCCATCTTCATCTTGGTGGTGCTGCAGTTCCCCTCAAGCTCAGAGAGGGGCATTCCAATTCTAACATCTCGGCGGAGCCAAAAGGCCACTAGCTACTGGAATCCACAATCACTCAGGCATTGGCCAAAATTGAGGTTTATTTGTGAGGTTCTGGGGCCCTCTGCTGGCTCCCTACTGTAACTGTTAGCTCTTCCCTAGACCAATGAGAAAACC